>NW_028083719.1:0-1007 GCF_014824575.4 Sturnira hondurensis | reverse complement strand
ACACAACTGAACTGATGGGAAATTGAACTTGAGCTGGCGGGTCTGGCTGTGACAAACGGGAGACGCCGTGGGGGAAGAGGGGGCGGCGGAGAGGACCTTTCGTCTCAAGTCAGAATCGTGTCCGTCTCCACATCACTCTGCCTCGGGAATCTGGAGCTGAGAACAATTTCGCTGCGAAACACACGCAGGCTATTTCAGAAAGCCGCGGACAGTTACAAGTGTGGAGGGGGGTCTGGGAATGGGTTCCTACTGTGTAAAATGGCATGTGATTGAATTGATTGAGTTGTCATTCAGAACAGGTGATTTTAGAAGTGAAGCACGCAGAGGAGGAAAGCAGGAATTTAGACGAAACCCATCCAATCCTCGCCAGTGGTATCTGTGGCACTAAAGGATAGCAGCTACTGAAGGCGATATTATTAAACAATGATGTTGAAGGTCGTTCTCTGTTACCCTTTTCTATCAATCATCTGCTTTCTCTTCGGCTCATTCACTGTCCGTCAGCAGAGTCATCTGCTGACTGACTGACCTGCAACGAGAACCAGCCGGGCCTTGGTCGTGTTAAGAAATCTGCCCTGGCTGGTGTAGCTCAGTGGATTGAACATGGACCTACAAACCAAAGGGCCACCGGTTCGATTCCCAGTCAGAGCACGTGCCTGGGTTGCAGGCCAGTTCCCCAGGAGGAGGCGCATGAGAGGCAACCACACATTGTTGTTTCTCTCCCTCTCTTTCCCCTTCCCTTCCCTTCTCTCTAAAAATAAATAAACAAATAAATCTTTGCAAAAAAATAAAAATAAATCCTCATGTCATCTTAAAGTTCTATTACCCACGTCCCGTGTTCTGCCCCCAACCTTGAGGCACCCTCACCTCCAGCCTCTTCAGCACACCCACCTGGCTGTTAGTTCTGATGGCTGACTGTGGACAAGAAATGTAGAGAACAAACACCAGCTTCACAGCACCTCATGAGCTGGTCGACAGTAACACAAAGTAAAGTTTGTTAAGACACGTGA
>NW_028083718.1:0-117588 GCF_014824575.4 Sturnira hondurensis | reverse complement strand
TTGATCCTGTATATGTACCATAGTATTTGGACTCACTTATTTTCTGACAAGCAATCCTCTGGTTCGCAGTCCCGTGCTCAGTCCACTGAGCTACACCAGCCAGGGCTATCATGTCTTACTTTTATAAATTTGACTTCTTTAGGTCTACTTCATATGACAGGAATCATATGGTGTTTGTCTTCTTGTAACTGCTCTTTTCACTTAGCATTATATTCTCAAATTCATCTATGTTATAGTATGTGATAGTATTTTTCCTCTTTCAAAGATGAATAACATTCTACTCTAGCTGTATACATTATTCTTTTTATTCTTTCATCTGCAAATGGGCATTTGGATTGTTCTCATTTCTTGGTTATTGTAAAAACAGAAGGCTCATAGTGAATGCAAATGTTGGAAATACTTGTTTGAGATTCTATGTTCAGTTCTTTTAGGTATATACAAAAGTAGAATTGCTTGATCATATATGGCAATTGCATTAATTTTTTCTCCATTCAAAAATAGTAAAAACTGATTAAATATATTATGTTTGTTTACTTATGAGGGAGAGAGAGAGAATAACCTGTATCTGTAGCTCCTTGTACATTCTCTAGCCAGGAATAAAACACACATGCTAATTATGTGTCTTGATCTGGAATCAAAGCCAGAATCCTTTGGTGTACAAAGCAATGATCCAAACAATTGATTCACCTGTCCAGAATCATGGGTTGCCTACTTACTTGATTGTATCCTTTGATATTTGGAGTATTTAAAGTATGATGTAATCTCATTTATCTACTTTTTGCTTTTGTTGCATGTGCTTTTGGTGTCATATGGAAGAGATCATAGGCAAATAAAATTTCCTGAAGATTTTCCTTCTGTTTTCTTTCAGAATTTCATGGTCCTAGGTCTATGTTTAAATATGAAAATCATTTTGACATAATTTTGTTTATAGTGTAAAACTTCATTTGTTTGCATGTGGATATTAAGAGACTGTTTCTTTCCCAGTGAATAGTCTGTGTACCTTTATTTCCAGCACCACACTGCTTTATTATTGTAGCTATTCCAGATATTTTCAAGTCAGGAAATGTGAGATTGCCCACTATTTTGTGCTTTCAGAATCCGTCAAGAATCTATGTACATTTTGAGATGATTTTTTTTTATTTCAGTAAAAATTGCCATCAACATTTTCACAGAGACAGCATTGACTTTATGAATTATTTGGTTTAGTATGATTATTTAAAAAGTGTTAACATCACCAACAATGACTATAAATGTCTTTCCATTCATTTCTGTCTCCCTTCATTTCTCTCAGTAATGATGCATTGCAGTTTTCAGTACATAACTCATGTACCTCCTTGGTTAAGCATTCTTGAAGGTTTTTTTTTATTATTTTTGATGCTATTGAAATGGAATTATTTGTTCTCTGGATTGTTCATTGCTTGTAAACTTACAATTTTTGTGTTTTGATTTAGTATGTGTGTGTGTGCAGCTTTTTGTGTTTTCTGTAAACAAAATCATCTGCAAGGACAGATTATTTTACTTCTTTCCAATCTAGATGCCATTAATTTCTTTTGTTGCATTATTGCTCTATCTAGGATCTATAGTACAATGATGAATAGAGGTAGTGACAGCAGACATTCTTGTCTTTTTACTGACCTAGCAAAAGCTTTCACTCTTTTACCATTGAGTATACTATTAACTGCAATTATACCTGGCATTATAAATGTTGAAGAAGCATAACGTTGGGGACTGCCTGATTTCAGAAGCTGTAACCCCCCCACCATGGCTAAGACTGAGTGAGCAGCCTTGGACCATAAGCCACTAAGGTGACAAACATTATCTCCCTGGCAGGAGCACCACTTTTTCTCCTTTTACTTTGCCCTTCCTGGACTCTAGTTATTGATTGGTTAGCCAATGATGGGTAAGATTCCCCAAGGAGGGGAATGACCTAAGACAGGCATGATCATGGGGAGCGCCCAGGGAAAAACTTGGGGGTCTATGGAGAAAGGGGGTAATGAACCCTTGCCCCTCGACCTAGACATAGCCTGAGTCATTATTCTGTCTGCAAAAAGTTTCCTAATCTCTTGGCTGCCTTACTTCCCCTGTCTGACAAGCCTGAGACAATGCTGGTAGTGGGTGCCAGTCTGTGCTGGAAAGGGCGGGTTCCCTAGGCCAATCAGGCCTAAGAAAGAATACATAAAATCCTGTGAAACCTGCTTTGTTTAGGATGCTCTCAGTTAAATGATAAGGATCCGAGGAAGAAGTGAGTTTGTTCCTCAAAGTTTTATGGCTCTTTAGCTATCTGACCCTGACCCAAAATAGACCTTCAGAGTTCTTTGTATGTTACCTATTGTTTGATCCTTACTGCCTGACAATGATTAATGAGCTATACCTGTATTCCTGTGCAAAATGAACCTAATAAAAGCCCATTGAGGAACAGACTCTTGGTCCTTCTTTTTTTGAAAGATTGTGCACCTTTCCTCCCCAAGCAGATCATGTCTTGGTAGACTTATTCTTTTTTTTTTCTTTCTTTTTTTATTTAATTATTTTTCAAGTACTGTTTTCTGTCTATTACTCCCATCCCATCCCACCCCCCATCCTCCCCCCTCCCTCCCATTTCCACCCTTCTCAGTTGTTGTCCATGTATCCTTTATATAGGTTCCTCTAAATCCCTCCCTTATTTCCCCTGAAATTCCCTCCCCTCTCCCCTCTGGTCACTGTCAGCCTGTTCTCTATTTCAGTGTCTTTGGTTATAATTTGCTTGCTTGTTTGCTTTGTTGTTTAGCTTCCTGTTAGAGGTGAGACCATATGGTATTTGTCCTTCAACACCTGGCTTATTTCACTCAGCATAATGCTTTCCAGTTCTATCCATGTTTTTGCAAAAGGTAGTAGCTCCTTCTTTCTTTCTGCAGCATAAAATTCCATTGTGTATATGTACCATAGTTTTTTGATCCATTCATTTACTGACAGGCACCTAGGTTGCTTCCAACTCTTGGCTATTGTAAATTGTGCTGCTATGAATATTGGGGTGCATAGGTTCTTTGGGATTGGTATTTTAGGGTTCTTAGGATACAATCCCAGCAGTGGAATTGCTGGGTCAAAAGGCAAGTCCAATTTTAGTTTTCTGAGAAAATTCCATACTGTTTTCCATAATGGTTGTACCAGTATGCAATCCCACCAACAGTGGACCAGAGTCCCCTTTTCCCCACACCCTCTCCAACATTTGTTGTTTATTGCTTTGTTTATGATAGCCATTCTCACCGGTGTAAAGTGGTATCTCATTGTAGTTTTAATTTGCATCTCTTAGACTTATTCTTATCTGTGGTTGTGGGAAGGTGGGCGGTGGGGGGGGGGGACCTGTGGGCAGGACCCACAGTATAGTTTCATTCTTTGCTTGTATTTCTATTATGAAAGGGTGTTGAATTTTGTCAAATGCTTTTTCTGCATCAGTTTATATAATCACGTGGTTTTGTCTTTTCTATGTTAATATGGATGTTTACATTATTTTTTTAATAGTGTGGAACTATCTTTGCATTTCATGAATAAACTCCACGGGATCATGGGTTTTGGTCCTGGAAAGTGCTGTTGAATTTTGTCTGCTAGTATTTTGTTGAGAATTTTTGCCTCTATATTCATTAGAGATGTTGGTCTATAGTTTTCTTGCAATCTCTGTTGCCTTTTGTTTCAGAGTTATGCTAGCCATATGAATAAGTGTGAATTTTTCATGTTATGCTTTCTTATTTATATACTTTTTGAGACTCTTATACAATTGCAACTCAAGTATGTTTTCTTTCTTGTTGTTATCATGCATCGTTGCCTTCTCTACCCGCTATTACTTCTCATGGCCCAGCCCTCTCTGCCTTCCACACTTGATCCCACCCTCTTTAGCATGTCCATGTGTCCCTTATATATGTTTCTTGAAGACCTTTCCTCTACTTTCCCCCGTTATTCATCTCCCCTGTTCCCTCTGGTTACTGTCTGTCTTTATTTCAGTGTATCTGCTTATATTTTGTTTGCTGATTTGTTTGTTAAATAGGTTCCAATTATAGGTCAGATTTTTAAAAAGATTTTATTTCTTTATTTTTAGACAGAGGGGCGAGGAGGGAGAAAGAGAGGAAGAGAAATATTCATATGTGGTTGCCACTTGCATGTCTGCCACCAGGGACCTGGCCTGAAATCCAGGCATGTGTTCTGACTGGAAATTGAACCAGCAACCTTTTGTTGGCAGGCTGGTGCTCAATCCACTGAACCACACCAGCCAGGGCAGCATATTTTTATTCTTGATAGCCTGTAAGAAACTTTATGTTCAATTTCTGTGGCATTGTTTCAGTGTCTCCTTTTCATTTTGATTTTAGTAAATTGAACAGTTGAGTATTTTCTCTCTCTTTTTTCTTAGTCAATCTAGCTGACATATCCATCAGTTAAGAATAAATCATACAAACAATTATATACCAAGAAACTTGATGTTTTTACTTCTGGCTAAGATGGATGCATAGGTAGATGTATGCACAGATATAGTGTGCCACCTTGCACAGCCAAAAGAAGAACAATGACAAAATTTAAAACATAAACAACCAGAACTAACAGAAAATTAAACTATATGGAAGTCTGACAACCAAGGTGTTAAAAAAGAAACTTTCATACAGAACATTCGGGGAGGAGGAGGTGGGCAGCAAGGTGGGGAGGACATATGATAAGGTCTTGGTGACTAGAGGACTTGGGCTGGCAAGGCAGAGACTGGCAGAGCAGATGGTCCCACATTTGTGTGAGGGTAAACCAGGAGAAACAACTGGGGATCGAGAAACACCACTCCACCCAGGGTTGCAGCACAGGGAAATAGAGCGGCAAAACCTCAGACTGAAGACACCTGTGGGGTTGAGGCAGTTGGAGAAAATCTCAGCCTATCAGGAGAGCTTGTTGGAGAGACCCATAGGGTTCTTAAACATTGACAAACCCACACACATGGGAATCAGCACCAGAAGAGCCCAATTTGTTGTGTGTAGAGAAGGAAGTGATTGAAAGCAGGTGAGAGCTGAGCAAGTGGCATTGTTTTCTGTCAGACCCCATCCCCACACATAGCGCAACAACACAGAGATGTAGGTTACCCTGCCCAGGCAAGTACCTAGGCTCTGCCTGTTAATATGTAACAGTCATGAAGAGACAAGAAAAATGGCTGGAAGGAAACCACAGATCAAAGTTCCAGGAAAAATATAAGTAAGTGATGAATAGACAGGCAACCTATCAGATGCACAGTTTAGAATAGTGGTAATCAGGACACTTGCAAAAATTGATTTAATATGGTTCCAAAGTAGAACAAAAAATGAAGACTATGAAAAAGTAAAATTAAAAGAAGTGTAAAGGGAACAACAGTGATGGGAAGAAAATCAGGACTTAAATCAATGATTTGGAATAGAAGGAAGAAATAAACATTCAAGGAGAACAGAATGAAGAAACAAGAAATAAAAAAGTGAGGAGAGGCTTAGGAACCTCTGGGACAACTTCAAACACTCCAACATCTAAATCATAAGGGTGCCAGAAGGAGAAGAGGAAGAGCAAGAGATTGAAAACTTATTTGAACAAGTAATGAAGGGCAGCTTTCACAATTTGGCAAATAAAAATAGATTTGCTGAAAGTCCAGTAATCTCAGAGAGTCCCCAAAAAATTGGACCCAAGGGAGCATAATTACATTACCCAAGATGAAATATAAAAATATAATCTTGAAAGCAGCAAGAGAAAGGGAGACAGTTACAAAACAAAAGTAAAGAGGAAAGCCACATGATCATTCAAAAGGTGTGGAGAAAGCATTTAATAAAGTGGAACCATTTATGTTAAAAACATTCAGCAAAGTGGGAATAGAGGGAGTAGTCATGTTGGGCATGACTCAACATAATAAAGACCATATACAAGAAAGTCAATGGAAAATAACTAAAACATTTCGAACTAACACCAGTGTATCAGACTCTGGCCAGCAGAGTCAGAGTGTAGTGGCTGAAGATGAGGACAAATGCCCACAGACTACAATACTCCTGTGAAGAAAAAGGGATGGTACATGTGAGAGTCCAGTGGCCACTCTCTCAAAGAGAGAGTGCCCAACCATTGCCTGGAAAGGCTTTTATTGTTTTTCTTGGGTCTTGTTGTTTTTTACATAGAATGTTGTTGTCTATGTTTTAGGTACAGTCCAGGAAAGAAAAATAACAAAGGCAGAATGAAAAGGTGGTGAACTTATGGTGAACTTATTATGCTCTGCCTTTGGGAAAATTCACACAAGCTTTGGAAATTATCTTGAAGACAGGCAATGAACATCTACTGTTTCAGACTGGGGTGAAGGAATTTTAACAAGAGCAAGCCATAACAGTCTGGATGGATTTTCTAGGCCAGATTCCCACAGGAAAACCTGGTTTGAGGGTCTGGCTTCTGCCCCCCCCCCCCCACTTTATTCCTGTTGGCTTTCCATACAGGGCTGAGTCACACTTGCCAGATTAAAACAAAGCAGTTCCCTACAATCCCTGTTCCCCCTTTTTAGGACTGTTTTGGTGGTTAATCCCACAAGACTTGTTACTTGTGGCCACTTATACGACCCTGGGCAAATAATTTGTATAGGTATCAAAATATACAAAGCATTATTAGAATCAGTAATCAACCATCAGCTCCAGTGACCCACAATCTCAGGTTGAGTCCATCAAACCAAGTTTGTTTGTTTGCTTGTTTGTTTCTTTTTTAGTAGAATAGCTTTATTTTATTTTTCCCCAATTTTTTTATTTAATTATTTTTCAAGTACAGTTTTCTATTACTCCCATCCCCCCATCCGCATGCCCCCCTCCCTCCCATTTCCACCCTTTTCAGTTGTTGTCCATGTATCCTTTACATACGTTCTTCTAAATCCCTCCCCTATGTCCCCTGAAATTTCCTCCCCTCTCCCTTCTGGTCACTGTCAGCCTGTTCTCTATTTCAGTGTCTTTGGTTATATTTTGCTTGCTTGTTTGTTTTGTTGTTTAGCTTCCTGATAAAGGTGAGATCATATGATATTTGTCCTTCAACACCTGGCTTATTTCAAACCAATTTTTTGAGTTTAGGCAGGAGGTTATCATGGAGTGTTTGGCAAATTTGTTAAGTGTTAAATATCCTGCAACTGCTGGCATACCCTCAGTCACAATTTATTTATTTGTCCCTTTAAATTGGTAGGAAAAAACTCCTTTTTGGTGATGTTGAATATAGCTCCAGGAGTTACACTGGAGTGGAGTGACACACAGTTTGGAGAAATAAGATCACAGGTCAACTGCTAATGGTTCACTAGCATATCCTGGTGTTCACCAATCCAGTTGAGGGCTGATTCAACTGCAGAAAGGTAAGTCAGGATCTCTTGATCAATCTGGGCCTGTTGAAGCTTTCCTAAAGTGGAATCGCATAAAAGAATATCAAAAACATAAGAAGTTTTAACTGACTCAAAGAGGGCAGTGGTTGCCATGGCAGCAATAGCTGTAAAAACTATAGCAGAGAGAATAACTGCAATTAAGGTACCAACAAACCATCAAGTGCTTAAGGAGGCCAGTGTATTGTTAAGCGCCACTGTGCCATTGATATCTTCCCATTCTCTGGTTTCATCAACTAGCACTTATTCTTTTTTGTATTCTAGCTATATCGAGTTTATTGAGGCTTAACTGAGTAATACTGAGATGGGTAACACGGTTGGCATATATAGAGCCTTCAGGGATAGGCAGAGAATAAATTTTTGCTGATTCAAAATGTTGCTGAGTGGTCCCTGGGATTGCTAAAAACAAGTAGGTGTGAGAGGTACAAACCATGATTCAATTCTGTTCTGGAGGGCTATCCTGGTAGAAGCATTCTAAGACATTTTAGGAATACATTCAAATTTTTTATACAGGTGTCTTCTAGTAATGAAAGGAAAACCTATTTTCCAAGAGTTCATGCCAAGGACTAGTGAGTTATAATACCAAGGGCCAGTGTAGCTAGTATTGCAAGAGAGAAATAATTCTGATAATAGGTGCCCCAGTACCAGACCTTTCCCACAACATATTAGTATGTAGATATAGAGGTTAAGCTGAAACTATTGTTATGCCATGCTGAGCCAGTACCTTCCAATTACCTCCCTAGTTCTCCACTACAATAGAACTTTGTGGGGGAGGGACGCAATGATGGCATTTGGTCCTTTGCAAATAGACCAAGAGACTGAGACTTTATGGCTAGTGTCTAAGGTACAAGAAGAAACCAGAGGGGAATTGAGAGTATGATAACCCCCCATATGCACACACAGGCCAACTGTAGTTACCATAGAAAGCTGATAGTATTCACTGCACTGCTCTTTGCTTACAGCATAAAGTTGTTCCTTTAAAGGAAAGCACAAAATGTCAGTAAGAACAAAAACAAACAAACAAACAAACTGGTAATTAACTGGCAACATAAGCTGTATTTTTTGGCACTGACATCCAGTGCTTGTATTCTTCTAATGGGCTATCTAGTCTGTTAGCTGATCAGTTTTTGTTTCCAGGTAGCAGAGCTTGATGTCTGTTTTGCTCTTGATAAGGCTTCACCCTTTTAGCTGGGAGTCAGACAGGACCTGTAGGGATGGAAATATACACATATCCTCTTTTCTATGTTAAGAGGTCTACAGGGCCCTGCTAGGAACTATCTCTCAGTGCATCGCTATATAAAACCTGAGGAGAAGATGACTTTGACTCTTTCTTCTAAAAATGTTTCTCAGTTAAAGTACAGGGTGATTCATCACAATTTAGAAAATTATAGGTGAACATAGCTAACACAATCCAATTTGGGGGTTAACTTCCCCTTTATGACTTCCCCTTTATTGTTTTTTAAGAAGATTTTTAAAGGTATGATGTGCCCATTCAACTATTGCTTGATCAGTTGAATTATAAGGTGTTACTGTTCTATATTGGACATCCCAATGCTGAAAGGGGCTTCAGTAGAATGGACAAGATATCCTGGGCCCTCACCACCACTTTTAATTTGCTGTGCCCATACCTAATGACTAAAGGCTTCAAGCCAATGGGCTTGTGTATTTTTAGCAGATTCTCCTGTTAAAGCAGGTGCATGCAGGGCACCAGAATAAGTATTATTAGAAATATGAATGTATTTGAATTTTCCAAAGGAAGAGTAATGAGTGAAACCTGTTTGCCAAATCACTTGAGAACTTACTTCTTGAGGGAACTTCTGTGAATGGGGGTGCCTTAGTATGGGCTTGACAGTTAGGGCATTCTTTAATAATTTGTTTAGCTTGGGAACTGGGAATATCAAATTGTCTTCAAAGTGCCTGGCTGTTTTGATGAAAAAACTGATGTGAAGCTGCTGCTTGCTGAAAGGTAGTAAGTACTCTAACTAAGGTTCTGTCCCATTGTTACTATTCTCCAAGGGCCCATGAAGGCCTAAGTGGAACTGAATATGAGTAATGAAGAGGGGGTGTTCTCACTTGTCAAGGAGAGACTGTAAAGTCATAAATAAATTAAGCAGATTTGAGTCAATTAAAGTCTTAATTAATGCTTTATCTAAAAGCTGAATAGTATAAACAGTATATCCAGACTCACAAACTATATATATAGCTTCTCTAGTCCATTGCTGCAGGGCCATAATTGCAGGAAAAAGTTTGGCCCTCTGAGTAGAGGAATGTCCTGAGGATACAAAGTTTTGCCAGCCATTGCCTTCTTTTCAGGCAACAGCAGCCTGCTTGGTTTTTCCAGACCTGTCAGAAATACAGTTTTTGCTCCTGTTACTGGTATTGGACTGATATTTTCTGCTAGTTTTAGCTGAACAAATGGAATGTTTTGAAGCAGTCTGTCTGAGTGTAGATTAATTTCTAGGCCTCTTACAAAGTCAGCATATTGAAATTTTAAAGACTGGGCTGTTTCTTTCAAAACAGAAACAAAAACAACAAAAAAAACCTGAAGCAAAGAAAATTCAAAAAACTAGCATTTATAAATTAAATCTTCTATGAGGAGGAAGTGAGACACTAGCCTTAGAATCCTATTTTGCACCACCCAGTGGTACAAGTGACTTTGACAAGATTTAAATGGTGTGAAGCCTAAATAGCAGAGACACTATCTCACACTAACCAGTACAATGGATAAATTTTAAAGGCTAAAATAGCACAGCCAAACAGCAAATGCAGAAGATTCTAGGGTTATACAAAACAACAAAGATTAAATCAAGTTTCTCAAAAGACAAGAAAGTAAGTAACCCTGGCTCTGCTTATCTAGTTCTGTAAACCTCCTCTGCCTTGTATGTCTGGAAGCAAAGGGAGGAGAGAAGGAGAGAAGAAGAAACTGAAAGCAAAGTAACCTCAAGAAAAGCGGCCCTGAAAGAAATTCCTTTTACCTTATCTTAGACACACTGGTGGCACTACCAAAAAGCTCTTGGTTCACCCTGCTGGAAGATAATTACAGTCATTGAAATTAACAACAATCTAACAATAGTCAGAGAGAAGTGGGGAGAGGACAGTGGGGATAAGAATTTTCAGGAACCACTATAAAGGACACATGGACAAAACCAAGGGGGAGGGTGGAAACAAGGGAGAGACGTGGGTTTGGAGGGGGCCTTGGGGAGAAAATATACACAACTCTAATTGAACAACAGTAAAATAACTTAAAAAAATAGCCATTTGTACATAAAGCCACCTCTTTGTGGATCTTGCATTCCCCATGTTTTACACTTGGATTTCTTGGTGGGTAACTCATCCTGTGAGGAGGAGCACTCCAAAAACTGAAGTAACTTGCAACAGCTACGAGGAAGTTTTTCCAGGGGGGTTGTAGGCAGAACTCTTGTGGGCTGTTCTGCTGCTGCGTCATATATGACTTCCTCCTCTGGATTAGAATTTGAATCCTCCTCTATAACTAGCTATGTTTTCTAGCCACTGTGGACATGAGAGCAGTCCTGGCTAGTCCCCAAGTTAATAAGTTCTGAACTCTGATAGAAAACCCACTGTCCTGCAAAGATTTTAACTTGTCACCTTCCTTTTCCCAAACCTCAGTATCTAAGGTTCCCTTGTCAGGAAAAGCAGGGTAATATTCTTTTGTAGTTTGTAAAAGATGGATGGGATGCTGTTCTTTTACCTCACATCCTACTCTCTGGAGGAACTGTTGTAACACACTCGGGTATACTTCTTGCTCTTTAGATAATTTACAGACCATTCTCATTAAAAGACTCCTTTTTAACTTTGATTTCTGTCCTTTCAGACTCCATCACCCATACTAAACCCTAGCTAATTAGCTATTGAGGAGTATAGTGTGGTGGGTTGGAATGTGACGTTGGTAGAAGACAGTCGAGGAGGGTTGTCTGGCATCCAGGGTACCCTAACCTTGCTTATGGGTTTCAAGTCTTCCCTTATATATTTAAGACTGTGGGGGAAGGGGTCGAAGCACTAGGTGACCAACTTTTATATTTCACTCCCTGACTGAGTCCAGAGTCAAATCACCATGATTGGAATCTCCCAGAAGGCCCCTGCACTTCTCAGGGATTGACCCCAGACCCCTTCACGAGGCCCTTACTTACATAGTGATGCCTGAGATCTCAAGCTGAAGAGAGAAGTGACTCTTATCTTCAGTGCTCAGCAAGAAGCTGAGAAACTCATAAATAACCCTGTAACTAACACTGAGTCCTAACAGCAATTTTCAGAGTTCAGTTGAAACCTAAACACTCATTTACTACCTCCTTTTCTGTTTACAGGTAGATGAAGGGAAAAGGCAAAATCAAAAGGGCTGCAAGAAGCAGCTTTAAAAAAAATAATATGCTGAGGCACTTGTAAATAGCTCTGTAATTGCCTTTACTGAAAGGAAAATCCATTGCTCTCTCTCCCAAGACTAAAACCTGATTGGGAGTGGTGCTGAGGGGATGGGCTTGTGAGTATTTTTAGAATGTGCCTCTGATTGTCTGGACTTTTGCTTCAAGCTGGCAGAAAATCTAGTGCTCTGCCTGGTCCATATCTGAGCTTAACCTCCCATGGGTGTGTTTTAGTGGTGGGTGCCCTTGTGGCTCTTAAATACCCGACCTGTGCCTGCAAAGTGCAGGGAGGGAGGGAGGGAGGGAGGGAGGGAGGGAGGGAGGGAGGGAGGGAGGGAGGGAGGGAGAGAGAGAGAGAACAAGGCCTTTTCTCATTAAAAAGAGTGCAGTCTCAAGAACAGTGACCTTGGAAAAATTCCCTTTTTCTCTGAAATCCAAAAACCCAATGACCTTACAAAAAAAAGTCCTCTGGGTCATCTGCCCTTGCCTGAGCTAATGCATGCCCTCCAACTAAGTTGTCCTGTTGGCAACAACTTTGGATCATAACCCTGGGTTCTTGTGCATGGACACCAGATGTGGCCAACTCTATCTGGCAGAGTCTTCATGCTGTGGCTGAAGATGATAACAAATACACACAGACTACAATGTTCCTGTGAAGAAAAGGAGATAAAACGCATGAGAGTTCTGTGACCACTCTCTCAAGGAGAGAGTGCCCTAACCCTTTCCTGGATAGGCTTTTATTGTTTTTCTCAGGTCTTATTATCTATTACACAGAATGTTGTTGTCTACGTTTTAGGTACAGTCAAGGAAAGAAAAATAACAAAGGCAGAATGGAAAGGTGGTGAACTGATTAGCTCCATCCTTGGGCAAATTCACACAGGTTTTGGAAATTACCTTGAAGATAAGCAATAAACATCTACTGTTTCAGACTGGGGTGAGAGAGTTTTAGCAAGAACAAACCATAACAATTTGGATGCATTTTCCAGGCCATATTCCCACAGGAAAACCTGGTTTAAGGATCTGGCTTCTGCCAACTACTTCATTCCTATTGGCTTTCCATACAGGACTGTCACATTTGCCATATTAAAACAAACTGGTTCCCTGCAGATTAGAACCAAGACAAAGGTGTCGTCTTTCATCAATTATATTCGACAAAGTATTGACAGTTCTACCCACAGCAGTCAGAAACAAGAAGAAATAGAAGGTATTCAAACTGGAAAGAAGGAAGTAAAATAGTCACTCTTTGCAGGTGACATTATAGTGTACATAGAAAACTCTATACATTCCACAAAAAAAAAAAAAAAAACCTGCTGGATGTAATAAGTGAAATACACAAAGTACTGGTATACAAATCAATGTTAAAAATTTTAAAGCACTTTTGTACACCAACCATGAAATACCAGAGAAAAAAATTGTGCAATATAGCAACAAGAAAAATACAGTATGTAGAAATATACCTAACGAAGAACGTAAAAGATCCATACTTACAAAAATACACAACAGTAAACAATGAATTAAGGAGGTCAAAAACATAAATTGTCTTAATGGTTTGGAAGAATTAAATTCAACAAAGTGTCCATATTATCCAAAGCAATTTATAGATTCATTGCAATTTCTATTAAATATCAAGGACATATCTCATAGTTATATGATACACATTTCAAAAATTTATATAATACCATAAATGACCCAAAATGGCCTTAGCAATTTTGAGAAAGAAGAGCAAAGTAGGAGGGATCACAATACCTGATATTAAGGAGTATTATAAAGCCACTGTAATCAAAAGAGCCTGGCTCGGGCATAAGAACAAACACAAGAACCAATGGAACAGAATAGAGAGTCCAGAAATAAATCCAAGTCTCCATGGTCAATTAATGTTTGACAAAGATGCAGCATTATAAACTGGAGTAAAATCACCTCTTCAACAAATGGTCCTGGGAGAGCTGGACAGCTCCATGAAAAAACAGGAAAATTGATCACCAACTTACAAGATACACAAAAATAAATTAAAGGTAGATAAAAGACTTAATTGTAAGTTGTGACACCATAAAAGTGTTTCAGGAAAACACAGGCAGAAAAATCTCAGATATTTTATGCAGCAGTATGTTCACTGATATATCCACTATAGCAAGAAACACAAAGGAAAGAATAAACAAACAGGATGTCATTAAATTAAAAAAAAAAACAACTCTGCACAACTAAAGAAAACATTAGCAAAATGAAAATGAAACCAAACATATGGGACAATACATTTGACAACTATAACTCAGACAAGGGCTTGATATGCAAAATACATAAAGACCTTACACTACTCTACTCTAGGAAGACAAACAATACAATTAAAAAATGAGCAAAGAATCAAAACATATAATTCTCCAAGGAGAACATATCCAGGACCCAGAGGCACGTGAAAGGATGCTCAACACCACTAACAGTCAGAAAGACACACATTAACGTGAGAATCAGATATCATTTCACACCAGTGAGAATGGCCATCATGAACAAATTGACAAACAGCAAGTGCTGGAGAGTATGTGGAGAAAAGGGAACCCTAGTGCACTGTTGGTGGAAATGCTGACTGGTGCAGCCACTGTGAAAAACAGTATGGAATGTCCTCAGACAACTATAAATGGACTGCCTTTTGACCCAGCATTTCCATTGATGGGATTGTATCCTAAGAAACCTGAAACACCAATCCAAAATAACCTATGCACCACAATGTTCATAGCAGCACAATTTGCCATAGCCAAGTGCTGGAAGCAACCAAAGTGCCCACCAGTAAGCGAATGGATCAAAAACTACGGTGCATTTACAAAATACAATACTACATGGCAGAGAGAAAGAAGGGGCTCCTACTCTTTGTGACACCGTGGATGGGACTGGAGAGCATTATTCTAAGTGAAATAAGCCAGGTGGTGAGGGACACATACTATATGATCTCACTTTTAAAAGGAACTCAATCACCAAAAACAAACAAGCAAACAAAATAGAACCAGAGACATTGAAATTAAGCACAAATGGGCAGTAACCAGAGGGGAGATGGGAAGGGGAAACAGTGAAGGGATTTCAGGAAGCAGTATAAAGGACACACAGACAAAACCAAGGGGATTGGAATTCCCCTTGGAGGGAGGTGCCAGGGTATGGAGGAGTGATAGGGCAAAAGGCAGAAAACTCTACTAGAACAGCAATAAAATTTTAGGAAAAAAAATAAATAAAGGTAAGATCATTATGCCTTCTAAAAATTGTAAACATAATAATCAGAGAAAACACAACCAAATCAGAGCAGACATGTATAGTCAGAGCACACACCAGCCCATGAGTGCAGACCCCAGCCAATGAGAGCAGTCACCTACTGATCAGAACATTATCTTGGTTAGAACATTCAATGACCAGTCAGAAGTGGTTCCTGCTGCTGACTGTGTCCTTCTGGTGCACACATGCTGTCCTTGAACCCTGGTCACAGTAAGCTCAAGGCATCACCATACTGAATCAGAAATATGACCCAAAGTCTCCTCTCCTGAGAGGCAAAATGAAATGGCTCTGCTTCCCAAAAAATTAGGCCACATTCTCCTGTAAAAAGAGAACACATTCCTAGATATAGCCCCCATAAGTATTGAAGGCATAAGGATAGGGTCCCAGGATCTGTTACCTGGTGCTGGGAATAAATTGATTAAAAATAATTTCCCATCCTGGCTGGTGTAGCTCAGTGGATTGAGCATGGGGCTGCGAAACACAGGATCATGGTTCAATTCCCAGTCAGGGCACATGCCTGGGTAGCAGGCCAGTTCCTGG
Source organism: Sturnira hondurensis (assembly GCF_014824575.4). NCBI lineage: Eukaryota > Metazoa > Chordata > Mammalia > Chiroptera > Phyllostomidae > Sturnira > Sturnira hondurensis. The sequence continues at coordinate 102,072 of NW_028083718.1, read as the reverse complement.
CGGGGACACACCAGAGGCAACCATACATTGATATTTCTCTCTCTCTCCTTCCTTCCCCCTCTAAAAATAAATAAATAAAATCTTTAAAAATAGTTTCCCATGTCACTGGTGGGAGGTGATGGTGTCAAATCACCATACTGGTTCTGTGTGGGTTGGTGGATCAAGGTGCACTGTGGAGCAGCCTATCAGCATTGCCTTAAAATCCTCACAGGACCCAACAGAGAAACTGGGCATATAATGGAGACGATGGCCCCTCTAGGTGGGTGCTGAAGGCTTCTTCATCTTTGGGCGGCACAGGTTACATGAGCCAACCTTTCTCTGATCCCCAGGCTTGAACGCTGCCTGCCTGTCTGCAGAGCATGTCTTTGTCCACACTGATGGTACAAGGTGTCAACCTCCTAGGTGATGACCTAATACCTACAGTGATAGCTATACTCACACTCTCCAAAACCATCACCAGGTGCCCTGTCTTCAGCTTGGCCATGTATAGCCAAGGCCAGTGAATATCTAGTGACCTATGTTGCCCTAAGATGTTACAGTCTAGGCGTTTGAGAAATCTAAGGGTGCTGAGATTTCTCAGATGCTGGAGGACACTGTGGATACTGGGTTAGTCCTGGTGTTAAGGACTCTGAAGACACTGGGCTAGCCTAGGTGTTTCTGAACATAGCAGACTCTGGGTTAGTCCAGATGTTTGGCAACCAAAAGATGCTGGGATATTGCAGCTGTTTTATCACACAGCATGTGCTGGTGCAGTCCAGCTTCTTAGAACACTGAAGATGCTTGGAATAGGCTCAGTACATGGGAGTATGGCTGGTGCTAGAAGTAGTCCATGTGTTCGAGAACACTGCAGATGCTGAAATAGTCCAGATAATTCAGAACAAATCATAGCTGGGACACTCCAGTTGCAAGAGATCACTGCTGAGTCAGAGATACTTCAAGCGCTAGAGAACACTAAGGTGCTAGGTATAGTTTGTCTGTCTGTGCTCATTGTAGATGCTGGGTTTGTACAGGTGCTTGAGACATTCTCAGGTGCTAAGATAATGTGTTTGAGAACATTCCAGATCCTGGGAGACTCAAGGTGCATGACTTGTGTCACAAATACTGAGTGTTGAGAACATAGCATATGTTGGGATATTAGAGGTGTTTGAAAACTCTGAAGATGCTGATGTAAACCAGGTGTTGGAAAACATGAACCTCCTTGGAGAATCCAAGGTTATGAGAACATTGCACACACTGGGAGAATCCAGCTGTTGGAGAACACTGCAGATGCTGGAACAGCCCAGGTGTTTACAACATTGCAGAGGCAGGATTAATCCAGGTGTTAGGAAACTTTGCAATAGCCGACAAGTCTAGGCATTAGAGAAGATGCTAAAGTTATCCAGGTGTTTGTGAATAGAGCAACTCTGGCAGATTGCAGTTCCTTGAGATCTTTGGAGACAGTGGGATTGTCCCAGAGTGTAAATATGTTGGAGATAATGTGAGTGATGTAGGTTTTTGAGTAGAGATGCTGGTAGAGTTCAGGACTGAAAAACTGAAGACAATGGAAACGTCCTTGAGTTTGGAGACATAGCACTCACTGTGGTCATCCAGGTGTTTGAGAACTGAGAAAATGCTGTGAGTAGTCCAGGTGTTTTAGAACACTACAAACACAATGAGAGTCCATGTATTTGACAAAACTGAGATGCTGAAAAATTCTGGAGTTTAGAATATTGCATTTGCTGGAAATGGTGCCAGAGTTTCTGTACAGTGCAGAGACAGAGTACAGGTATTTTGAGGGCACTGAAGATGCCTGAAGAGTCCAGGTGTTGAGAAGACTGCAGATGCTGGGCTAGTCCAATTGTTTGAGAACATTGTAGACACTGTGACAATTTAGGTGTGTGACAACATTGCAGTTGCTGTAATTTTCCAGGTGTAGGGGAACACCGCAGATGCTTAGATAGTGCAGGTGCTTGGGGACAGTGAAGATGCTTGGATTATTCAGGTTTATAGCAATGTTGCTAAGGCTAGGATAGTCCAGATGTTTCAGAACAGGAGGTAGTGTTATTCCAGTGATCCACTTGGATCACTGCTGAGGCTGAAATACTCCAAGTGCCTAAAAAATCTGAACTTGCCAGCAATAGTTCAGGTGTTTGAGGACAATGTAGACCATGGGTTGTACAGGTGTTTGAGGACTTGCAGGACACTGCAAGACCAGCTGTTGGAGAACATTCCAAATTCTAATATACTCCAGGGGATTGCTAATTCTGCAGGTGCTGAGATATTTCAGCTAGTTAAGAACACTGCAGATTTTGGAATATCAGATGAGTTTGCAAACACTGGGATCATGCAGAAGTATGAGAGTGTTGAAGATGCTGGGACTGGCTAGGTGTTTGAGAATACCAGAGATGTTATGAGTAGTGCAGGTATTTGAGAACTTTGAGTACGCTGATATAGCGCAGGTGCTTAAGAACAGGGTAGACACAGAATGAGCTAAGTGATTGAGGACACTTCAGACTCAGGGAAATGTGTAAAAGAAAAGATGCCATGATGTTCCAGATGACTGACATTTTAGTTGCTGGGGTAGTCACCTGTTTGAGATCACTGGAAGTGCTAGCATAGTCCAGTTTTTTTTTTTTTAAATTTTAGACACTGGCATGGTCTAGCTGTTGGAAAGCTGTGGTGATGCTGGGATATACCAGGAGTTGGAGACTTTTCAGATGCTGAGTACTGTCCAAGAGTTTGACAACACTGAAGACCATGGTATATTTACAGTGTAATGTTTCAGAACAAAATAAATAAGAAAACCCCAGGTGACTGATATCACTGCAGAGGCAGAAATAATTCAGTGTCATTTTAGAAACTGAAGGCATGAGGAATAGTTCAGGTGTTTGACAACACTGCGGAGGCTGGAATGTTATGAGCATTGGCAAATGTGCTAAAAGACCCATGCTGTTTGAGAACACTGCTCAGGCTGGAATATTCCAGATATTAAAGAATGTTTCCAGAAACTAGGCCATTTCAGTTATTTGAGAACATAAAGAGGTGAGATGTTTCACGTGTTTGAAATCATTGGCAATGCTGGGGTAGTTCAGGTGTTTGGAACGTTGAAGATCCTGGGAATAGTCCAGGAGTCTGAGAACAATGAAGGTGCTGCAAATCACCAGCATGTATTTGCATCACACAGGCACTGATGTAGTTTGGATGTTGGAGAACACTGAAGATGCTGCAATGTTCTGGTGTTTGTATTAGAGCATACACTGGAATAGCTCAAATATTAAGGAAGATGACTCTGGCATACACCATGCATTGGGGCACATTGAAGATGTAGCAACACTGCAGGTGTTTGAGGACACTGAAGAATATGGGGTATTCCAAGTGTTTCAGAATAATGCACATGCTGAGAGTGTCCAGAGTTTGCGGACAAAAAAACTACAGGGGTCACCAGGTGTTTGACAACAGGCACATGTGTGTCAGTCAAGCGGTTTGAGAACATTTCTGATTCTGGGATGGTGCACAAGATTCAGAACACTGCAGATGCTGGAACGGTGCAGGTTTGAATCCCTAATGTGGAGGGTTAGACCGGGTGTTGGCTAACATTCAGGAGGTAGGACAGTTGATATGCTTGAGAACTTTGTGATTGCTAAATTATTCAAGGTGTTTGTGAATAATACAGACACATGTATAGCCCACATATCCGAGGACAAAATGATTCAAGGATATTCCGGATTACGAGAACAGCACAGACACTACACATGAAAAATTGTTGAAGAATACTTACGTCAAGAGAAATAGTTCATATGTTTGAAACAGCCAAAGCTAAGAAGTATATGAGTGTGTGAGTGCCAAGTGTGTGAGTATACTGAAGATGCTTGGAGTGGTCCAGGTATTGGAGAACGTGCAGGTCTTGGTATGGAACAAGAGCATGAGATAGCTGAAAAACCTGGAATATTTCAGGTGTTTGGCAGTGCTGATTACCTATGGATAGCTCAGGTGTTTGAGACCATCGTCCAAGTGTTCGAACACTGAGGATGTCGGGAATAACCCAGGATTTTCAGAACATTGTGGATGCTAAAACAATCCATGCATTAGAAAACATCTACAGGAACTGGGATTTCCAGCTCCTTGAGAATAATGAGAAGCCATGATATTCAGGTTTGTGAGATCAGTGCAGTGCTCATCTTATCTACGTGAATTGGAACATTACAGATGCCTAGATAGCACATGTGTTTGAGAATATTGAAGAGGATAAGGTGCCCATGAGTACCAAAATGATATTATGCCTGTCTAGTTCAGTGTTTGGAACACTGAAGACACTGGAATGGTTTAGATCTTGGTAAATAAAGTGACTCTGAGATACTCCAGATTTGGAAACCCTGCAGATGCTGCAGCGGTCCACATGTGTGCTAACACTGAAGATGTTGGGATAGTCCAGGTGTTTGAGAAATGTGCAGATGCTCAATTTTTATGGGTGTTTGAGAACATTGCCAATGCAGGGATAGTTCAGATGTTTGGGGACATTAAAGATTTTGAAGAAGTTCAAGTGTATGGAACACCCTTTAAGCTCTAAACAATCCATGTGTTTGAGAGTGTGACTACCTCAAGGATACTCTGGGAGTTTGAGAATACTGCAGGACTGCAAATTGTAGAAAACAATTAGTTGGAAAAATTGTTGAAAACAATTAGTTTAGGAGATCGTTTTAGATGCAGGAATTTCAAAGTGTTTGAGAACCATAAAGATGCTGAAAAAATAACAGTGATTGAGAACAGCGAAACACCTCTAAGAAACACCTCTAAAAGGCCAATGGTACATGTTTAATGGTATTGCAGATGCTAGGTACTTCAGGTGTGGTAATATTGCAGAACTGGGATAGTCTAGAACTTCATAACCAAAAGAGATTGGTAAGAACCTAGCATTCTAGAACTTTGCAGATGCTAGGATAGTCTCAATGTTTGACAACATTTAAAATGCTGGGTAGTCCAGGTGTTTGAACTGTCACAGCTGCAGGGTCATTCAGGTGTTTAATGAAGACTGAAGATGCTGGATGGTTCAGAGGTTAATAACACTGCTGGCAAAGGTTTAGTTCAGACATTTGAGATGAAAAAAGCACCAGAAATCACCAGTAGCTAGAAAACATTGCAGGCACTGTATCATTCCATGTGTTGGAGGACATTGCAGACACTGGGATGGTCAAATTTTTGAGAACAAAAAGGTGCAGGGTAAGTCCATGTTTGAGATAGTTCATTACAGGGAAAGTCCAGTCTATTGAGAATATTGCAGAATGTTGCTATGTCTACGTGTCTGAGCACTTTGCAGATGCTGAGATAGTCCAGGTATTTGCAACATTGCTAAGGGTGTTACACATCAGTGTCTGAAACACTGAAGTCACTGAAATGTTGTTGACATTTGATAATACAGCACACACTGAAATACTACAGATATATTAGAACAGTAAGACATGTCAATATTCCAGGGTTTTGTGAATATGCTGACCCGGGTGGAACAAGTTTTTCTGAACAGTGAAGAGGCTGGCCAAAGTCCTGGTGACTGGGAACATAGCACATGCTGACAGAGTATAGCTGTTGGAAAATACTGCAGTTGATGTTGTAGAACAGGTCTTTCATGGTGTGCACAGGGAAAGATAGTTGAAGATTTTGAGGTATTTCAGATGCTTGCATACTCCAGATATATGAGAACACTGCAGAGACTGGAATGTTCCAGATGCCTGACAACAGTTCGTATGCTGGGATAGTCCCGGTGTCTGAACATTTTGCATTCACTGTGATCATCTATGGGTCTGAGAATAATGAGGATGCTGGAACTGCCCAGGTGTTTGTGAACAATGAAGACACTATGAAAGTCCCTGTGTTTTAGAGCATTGCTGATACTACTGTCACTCTGGAGTTACAGAACATGGCATATGCTGGCAATGGTCCAGCAGCATGAGATCATTGCAAATGATGGGATAGCCCAGGCACTGGGAAACCCTCAAAATGCTGGAATATTGAAGATGCTTGAATCACCCTGACATGTGATAACATTAGAGTCACTTAGATGGCCCATGTGCTTTAGGTCACTGAAGGTGCCAGTATTTCCAGATGATAGAGATCAATGAAGATGAGGGAATAGCCTCAGTGTTGGAGAACAGTGCAAATGCTGCCATTGTCATGGGGTTTGAGAACAATGCTGATGCTGAGAAATTCCAGGTGTTAGACAACAATGAAGAAGCTGGGGTAGTCCATATGTTTGAGAAGAGCAAAGGCAGTGGCCTAACCCTGCTTGCTGTTAGAGAACTTTGAACATGCTGGGATAGTCCCAGTTTTTTGAAGAAATTGCAGAAACTAGGGAAATGTTGTTGTTTGAGAACACTACAGAAGCCGTTGTAGCCCAGAGAACATGCACATGATTTGATACTCTACAATCTTGAGGACATTGAAGAAGGTGGTATAATCCACATGTATGGGGACACTGTGGATGCTGGAATAGTCCAGGTATTTGAAAACACTGCAGGTGCCAGAAAGTCCACGAGTGTGGAATCTTTCTGGTATGGGGATAGTCCAGGTGTTTGAAACATTGCAGTCTCCTCAGTCATTAAGTGGTTGAAGACACTGAAGATGTCAGTTACTCCAGGCATTTTGGAACCATGCTGACAATAGCATAGTTCACATACATCCTAACAAAAAGACACAGGGAAGCTCCAAAAGTTTGAAAACACTGCAAAATCTGTATTATGCAGTATGTCTGAGAATCTTTCAGTCATTGGGATTGTCCAGATTTCTTGAGAACAAAAAGAAGCTGGGATGTGTTGGGTGTGAGGCACAGTAATGCAAGGATTATCCCGTGGTTTGAGAATTTTGCAGATGCTGAGATTGTCCCGGTGTTTGAACACATTGCAAACTATATAATTAATTCAGGTGTTTGAGAAAAAAACTCCTGGAGATATCAGGATTTTCACCATAGAAGGGACTGGCATTGTTCTGGTGTTTGGTAGCATCATAGTGGCACTAATTATTGAGTGCCATGGCACTTTCCTGCTATGTTCCTGGTATTTGAGGTCACCAAAGATGCTGACATAGTCCATGTGTTGAAGAACTCTGCCAATGCTGCAATAATAAGATGTTTGAGGACACTGCTGATGCTGGAGAACCCAGGTGTTACAGAACACTGCAGAGTCTTGGATAGTACAGGTGTTGGAGAACACTGAGGACTGTGGGTACAAGTTTAAGTGTAGTTCAAGTGTTTGGGTACATTGTGAACACAGGGAAAAGATACAAGTGTTGAAAATGCTGCAGATGCTATTATAGTCCGTGTTTTCAACAACAAAATTTGGCAGCATATGCCTCGCGTTTAAGAGTGCTGCAAATGCTATGTGCTTCATGTGTTCAGAGCTCTGAAAATGTTCAAAGACCCCAGGGGTTTAAAGTCATTGCTGGTGCAGGAGATAGCCCAGGTTTTTTGGCCCCTACACAAAATGATAAACTCCTGGTCTTTCAGAACTCAGAAGATGATGAAATAATGTGGATATTTATTATTGCAGACCCTTGTATAGTGCAGATATATGTTAGCAGAGAGACATTGAGATACTCCAGGTTTTTAAAACACTGCAGATTGTTTGGGATAGTCCAGATATATCAGAGCCCTTAAGATGTCCAGATACTTCTGGTGCCTTAGAACACAGCAGATGCTGAGTTTAACCAGGTGTTTGAGAACATCACTGATGCTGAAATACTCCAGATGCAGGGAAACATTGCAGACCCAGTGATAGTTTGTATGCTTGACAACACAAAAGAGTTACAGACAGTAGGGGTGTTGGGGCCTTTTCAGAATCATAGATAGTCCAGATATTTGACAACATACAGAGGCTGGGATACTAGCATGATGCTGCCTCACACAGAGTCATGTCATATAACAGTGAGAGATGTTTGGAATAGCCCATGTACTTTATAATATTGCAGAAGCTGGAAGAAGACCATGCATCTGGACACTGCAGAAGCTGTGATAGTCCAAGTGCTGCAAAATACTGAAAATGTTGGAATACTTCAGGCCCATGATAATATTGCTGATGCTGAGATATTCAAGTTGTAGAGCACAGAAAATGCCAAGGTACTCCTTGTGTTTGAAAACATGATGACAAACGGGTAGATCAAATGATTGGAAACACAAAGCACTTGGAAAAGCACTTAAAAAGCACAAAGCAGACTTCTGCCAAGATGGAGGTGTAAATGAAAACACTGTTTCTTCTCCCACAACCAAGTTTGAATACAACAAAGGTTTAGTAAACAAAGATGCAGAAAAAGAACAGAAAAACTGAACTATATGAAAGTCCAATAACAACCAACCATTCAGAGGAACCGGTGAGAGGGGTGGAGCCAGTAGCAGAGCAGGGTCAGGCAGGAAGGATCCCCCCCCACCCAGGTGACTCACGTGACCCAGGAGCACAGGCAGCTGGGGTAGCATTATGGAAACAGTGAGGGTGCGGGGAAGGCTGAGCATGATCACACATTCTGAGAAGATAAACCAGCAGAAGTGTGAACAGTGAGACGAACCGCAGGCCCCAGGGGCAAACAGCACAGGCCCTGGTGGTGGGAGGAGGCAGAGAGGACCGCCATTAATTTTTGACCCCCTCCCCCACATACAGCGTCACAACCCAGCAACTGAGTTGCCCTGCTCTGGTGAACACCTAGGGCTCTGCTCCTCATATGTAACAGGTGCCAAAAGACAAAACATTATGACTCAAGAACAGAAAATGGGGACTCAAATCAATGAAGTGGACCAGAAGGAAGAATAAAACATCCAACCAGAAAAGAATAAAGAAGCAAGAATTTTAAAAAATGAGGAGAGGCTTAGGAACCTCCAGGAAATCTTTCAATATTCCAACATCCGAATCACAGGGGTACCAGAAGGGGAAAAGAAACAGCCACGAGTGAAAAATTTATTTGAACAAATAACAAAGGACAACTTCCCCAGTCTGGCAAAGGAAATAGACTTCCAGGAAATCCAGGAAGCTCAGAGAGTCCCAAAGAGGTTGGACCCAAGAAGAAACACACCAAGGCACATCATAATTACATTGCCAAAGATTAAAATGAAGGAGAGAATCCTAGAAGCAGCAAGAGATAAGGGGACAGTCACCTACAAAGGATTTCCCATCAGACTGCCAGCTGATTTCTCAAAAGAGACCTTACAGGCAAGAAGGGGCAAGAGGGGACTGAAAAGAAGTATTCCAAGTCATGAAATCCAAAGACCTACGTCCAAGATTGCTCTATCCAGTAAAGTTTTCATTTAGAATGGAAGGGCAGATAAAGTGCTTCTCAGATAAGATCAAATTCAAGTAGTTCATTATCACCAAGCCATTATTATATGAAATGTTTAAAGGGACTTATATAAGAAAAAGAAGATGAAAAATATGAACAGTGAAAGGACAGCAAACTCACAGTTATTAACAACCACACCAAAAACAAAAGCAAACCAAGAGGATAGCTAGATCAGGAGTGGAACCATAGAAATGAAAGTTTAGCAACAGGGGAGTGGGAGGAAGGGGGGAGAAAGTATGAAAAATAGCATATATAGTAGGTAGAAAATAGGTAGGGGGAGGGCAAGAATAGTAGGGGAAATATAGAATCTAAAGAACTTGAGACACGTGGTCATAAACTAAATGGGGACTGGTGGGGGAGGGGTGTGCAGAGTGGAGGAGAATGAAGGGGGGCAATAGAACAACAGTTGTAATGGTATAATCAATAAAATATATTAAAAAAGAAAAAAGAAAAGCACAAAGCACTGCTGGTCTATTCGTTGCTTGATAACTGCAGACACTCTACTACTCCAAGTGATGAGAACATTGCAGTGGTTGTAATTGTGCAAATGTATGAGAACAAGATGGCACTGAGATACCCTCGAGATTTGAAATATTTCAGTGCTGGAATAGCCCAGTTGTTTGAAAACTATTCAGACCCAAAGATTGTCGAAATGTTAGAGAATATTGCCTATATGTGAATGACCAGGTTTGACAACAGACCCTGGGGTAGTCCAATGTTTCAATCATTGAAGATGCTGGGATCTGCTAGTGTTGTGATACTGCAGTCATGAGCCAGAGTTTCTTCAGCTTGGGTGGAGAGACCACTGGATACACCTCTTCAGGTGGAGAGGCCCCTTGCATGACCAGGTGTTTCAGAACACTAAAGATGAAGGAATACTCCAGGTGTTGCAGAACACTGCTGGGCTGGAGTACTGATGGCAATTCATACATTGCTGATGGTGTTATAGCCCAGTAGTTAGAGTACATTGCAGAAGCTGGGATAGTTCACATGTTTCAGAACATTGAAGAAATGGGATTATTCCGGTGCTGGAAAACAATGAAGATGATGACAAAGTCCAGGTGTTTGAGGATATTGGGGATACCGAAACAGTGTAGGTATTGGAAAATGCTACAGACACTGGGGAAGCACAGGTGTTTAGAATATTGCAGATAATGAAATTCCTCGAGTATTTGAGAACACTGAAAATGATGAGATAGTTGACATATTTGAGAACCAAAACATTGTTGGATACTCAAAGTGTTTGAGACTCTGGTTAGGTTGGGAGAGTTCAGCTGCCTAGAACACCGAAGATGTGAGCAATAGTCAGGGATTCTGGGAACATTGCCAGCGCTTAATCTAGCACAGGTGTTCTTGAACCATACAGATGCTGCTATAGATTGGCCAGGTGTTAGAGAAGAGAGTAGACACCCAGAATGTTATATCTATTTGACAATATTTCAGTTCCTGGGATAGTAGATGTTTGAGAAAAAGACACCCTGCCAAACAGCTGAAGCTTGAGAGCAATGCAGATACTGGGATATCCCATCTGTTTTATATCCCTGAACTGCTAAGGTACACCAGCTATCTCACTCCATTACAGGTGATGGTATACTGCTCAAGTTTGAGAACCTTACAGATGCTGGAAGAGTACAGGTGATTCGGAGCACAGCCGGTGCTGAAACAGTACAGGTGTATGAGAACACTGGGTATGCTGAGGAGAAACCTATTTTGGAAAAAAATGCGGGTGCTGAGAATAGTACTGGTGTGTGAGAAAAATGAAGACGCTGGGGTAGTCAGGGTGTTTCAGAGCACTTAAATAGCTGGTATAGACCAAGTGTTTGAGAACATGGAAGATACTAAGGTATTCCAGATGTTGAAGAATATTGCTAGAATTGGGATCATCCAGAACTTTGCAATGCAGTTGATGCAGTGACATTCTAGGGGTCTAGGCATTATTGCAGGCCCTGGAATAAATGAGTTGTTTGAGAAGACAGAAGATGCCATGAAAAGTGCAGGTGTATTTGAAGGATACAGACAGTGGTACAGTTCACATTTTCAAGAATTCAGGAGGTGCTGGAATATTGTGAATGTTTTGGAATATCATAGAGGAAGGAGTAGCACAGGTGTTGGGAACAGAACAAAACTAGGATACTCCCACATTTTGAAAACACTGTAGAAGCTAGGGTAGTCCAGGATTCTGGGTAACAGAAGAGTTGAAGATGCCCAAGCATCTGTGAACTTCAAGTATGCTAGCTCTGGTCCAGGTGCATTGGAAAACTGCAAAACAGTGACATTCTTGGTGTTTGAGATCATTGCAGCTACTGAGTTAGTCCTCATCTATAGCACTTGACATATGTTGGAGACAGTCCATGCCATTAGAACACGTCAATATTCTATGTGTTGATAACACTAGAGATGTTGGGATTCTCTGGAATTTGAGAACATTGCAGGCTCTGGGATAGTCGTAATGTTTGACAACACAAATTGCTGTGTCAAGTGGCTCAGAACAATGAAAGATGCTTGGAACAGTCCATGTGATTGAGAACACTGCAGACATGAGAGACTAAGAATTTGAGAACACTGAAGATGTTGGAATATTGCAGCTGTTTCAACAGGTTACGGATTCAGAGGATTCAGGTGATTGAGAAGAAAAAGTCACAGAGGTACTCCAGGTGATTGAGAACACTGTAAAGTCTGCAGTACACTAGGTGTTTGAGAACACTGAAGATGCTCAGAATGTTATGTTTGAATTCCTTTAAGATGCTGAATTGCCAGAGTGTTGACAACATTGTGCCTCTGTGAGAGTCCATGATTTTCAGACTTTGCAGGCACTGGGAATTTTCCAAGAGCTGGAGAACACTGCAGACCCAGTGTAGTCTGTGTGTTTTACAACACTCAACATGGTGCTGGCAGCAAGGTGTTTGAGGACATGGCACACCCTGAGATAGCAGAGACACTGCCAACATTGCTATAATTGGATTTTGAGATCTTGTACATGCTGAGTCATGTGCATGTTTTGGGAAAACTGAAGGTGCCGGGCTACTCTGCAGCTAAGAACACCACAGATGTTGATATAGCACAGGTACTGGAGAACATAGCACATGGTGAAATAGCCATCGTGTTTTAAAGCCTTGTCCAAGCTGGGATAGTCCAGGTGTTTGAAACATTGCAGTCACGGCAATTGTCCAGCTGTTTGCCAACACCAAAGATGCTGTATCCTCCATGGATTTGAGAACACTGCTGACAAGGAAACAGTACCTGAGTTCTGAGAGAAGAAGAACCGGGATAATCCAGTTACAGGAAAATGCTGCAAATGCTGTACTATTCGAGGTGATGGGGGTGGAGCATGAATTGCGTTTGTAGTGATTTACCAAACTTTGAACATGTAGACATTGGAATAGTCTTGTTTTCAATGGTGAATTTCTGGCCTGGGTATGTAGTTGTAGAATGTTGCTGAGGCTGGATTGTTCAGATGTTGAGAACATTGAAGGGGATGAACATAATCACGAAGTTTGAGATATATCCTGGCATAGTGCCATATTTCAAACATTGAATATGCTGAGATTCACCTGTATTTGATAATTTGATAATTGATAATTGATAATTTGATAATTCACCTGTAATTTGATCACAGTCTCAGTGATGGCTTAGGTGTGTGGGCCACAGAGAGGGCTGGATCTGCTCAGGTGGTTGAGATTCCTGAAGATGAGGCTCTAGTGTTGGAGAACAGTGCAAATGCTGGGATAGTGAAGATGTTTGAGAACACTGCTAGTGCTGGGAGAATCCATGTGTTAGACTTCACTGCAGAGGCTAGGATAATACATGGCTTCAAAACACTAAAGATTCTGTGATAATCCAGGTGTCCAAGAACAGTGCAGATTCTGGAATAAGAGGTGGTTGAGAATATTGAATATTCTGAGAGAGACCTGATATCCTGAGCACAAGAAGATTCTGGGATACTGCACCTGTTTCAAAGCAGTGCAAATACTGGCAGAATTTAGGGTTTTAGAATCTCAACCTGTGTGGAAGAAACCAAGAGTTTGAAAACACTTCTGATGCTGGATGAAGCTGTGGTGTTTTTGAAACATACAGACCTTGGCAGGCCTCAGGTGTTTGACAAAATGAAAAAAGTGGACTATTTCAGGTGTATCAGAATATTGCAGACACTGGAACAGTAAAGATGATTGAGAACAAAAAGACACCTATTCACCTATTCTGCTGCTTGGAAACACAGCAGACACTTGGGTATGTCTGGTGTTCAAATACCCTGAAGATGCTGCTGACTATCTCAAGTGGTAGTTTAAGATCATTGAATATCCATCCTATGACGTGCTGGTGCAAGAAAACAGCAAGGACACAGAGAGACTACGGCTGTTGAGAAATTTACAGATGCTGGTGCACTGCAGAAATTTGAAAAGTTTTCAGAAGCTGGAATAGACTAGGTGAGTGAGAACTCTGCTAATGTTGTAATAGTCCAGGTGTGTGAAAATTAGAAGATGCTGGAAATTTATTAGGGGTTCTGGACTGTGATCACAAATTGTCCTTGAAAATTAGTTAACCACTCTTCAGATTTCCTTTCAACTCCTGTGCTGCAATAAAGTTTAAGGCGTGAGGACAAGGACATTTCTCTGTTGCCAATTACATTATTATCCAGAGGACTAATAGACTCTGGCTAACTTGAGGCTTCTCTTTCTTAAGATAATTCTAAATGCTTGAGCCTGTAAGGACCAGTGGTGCTGCATTCAGTGACTCCTGAGGAAGAGTAAGATGTCTGATTAATTGCTGCCCTGACCTGGCTCTTCAGCATATCTCTATTTCTCACAAGGCCAAACACTTGTATGAGAACTGTCAGGTGATTTGGCTGTGCACCCCATGGCTACATGGCAGCCCTGCCCTACAGATCTCTCAGCCGAGTCTTCCCACCAATATGCCTGGAAAGGTCCCAGTCCTTTCTGAGCACCCACAGTGACCTACACCAGTCTTTGAGAACTTGTATGTTCCTCTTCTGAAGAGTCCTCAATAGATGTCCATGCATATATGCTCTATTTTTTGCACTTGTGATGATCAGGCTGTAGGGCCTGGCAGGTCTGAGTGGAGTCATAAGTCTTGTGTAGCAACTCGTTCAGTTGTTCTTCTCCTTGATGCCTTTGTAAAGTGTGCCCAGATGTGTTTAACTATACATTGTTGGGCAAGAGTAATGTTATAAAAGAGGCAATAACCCCAAAGAGTATAAGCCACAACAGGTTCATAAGAAATATGCCAAGTGATTGCTCATTGGGTAGTGTCTTTCCTGATTTCCTGCAGTAGGCTCTCATGGGCTGGTGTCTGCACCCACGAGCTGGACAAATTACACTGAGTGCACCACACCGTGACCTCTCCTCCATTGCTATGTTTTCTGAACAACAAGAAAGTACACTGAGGGTGACCATGTTTTGATGAATATCTTCTTGGGCTAAAGCACCAGTGATGTGAGCTGTGGTGGCGTTGCAGGGGTTTTCATTGGTGGTTGTGTCTGTTGCTTTGACTTGCATTCTGGTGGTACCTGAAAACGTGGAGGGCATGGAAATTGATGGCTCCACTGTTACCAAGCATCATGGCAATGCAAATTAACAGGGAAATCTGAAATGTCATATGTTCCCTTTTCATACCGATGTTAGCACTGCATATGAAGTGATATGAGCAGTAAACTCAATCCAATAATTGTAACAACATCAAAGCTATTTTTTACTCACCTAGAAACAGGGCTTCTTTTGACATGGCTGTAGCTGGGTAAAAACTGTCCCTCCTTCACATGAAACTATTAGGGCCATGACATGAGGGGATATGACTATCAGATGTCTGACATCTTCCTCTCTCTCTGTGCTCCCAGGATTTCTGTCCTTCTTTCCAAAAAAGTTTCAGGGGCATTCTGCCTGGTACTGTCCTCATGTGAGAAGCTTAGGAGGAGCACATGAGCCCAACAAAGGAGCTGGGCAGGGCAATGCATCATGGTGCCTCAAACTAAGACTCCAATCAGCTGGTGTCACAGGGACAAAAGAATATCCTCAGCTGCCTGTTATGATACAAGAGAGTTTTAATCCCACATGTATTGGGTTGATTCATTCCTTAGAGTATACTTGTTTTGGCTGAGAAATACGGGTTGCCAGGTGCTGATAGGTGTGTTAGGGGAATAAAAACACCCAGCTCAATGCACAAGAATATATGAACCACGTGAACTATGCAAGCAAGGCTGAAAAACAAGAGCCTGATTGTGATTCAGCTTTAGGTCCCAACACAACCTTCACAATACAGGTAAGTCGTTTAGTGTAAAGGCAGGATTGCAAGCGCAGTAGTGACAGGAGAAAGGTTTGAGGAACATCTTGGAATATGGAAGCCAAGGTAAGATTATTTTGTAGAATGTGAAAGAGGGAACACATTTCTACACATCGTGAATTACTCAGCAGGTTAGGAGAGCTTCAGCACCAGTAGCAGTGGAAGGCTTGGGTTATGCAGCCTATTGTATTTCAGCTCTGGCCCCACTGCCAGCATTATACCAGGACTCTGCCTTTCTACCATGGCCTGTGCTGAAGGCCCAGTACTATGAAGGTGTTAGGGTTCTCTCATGGGGTCTTCCCAGGGAAGGAAATAAACTCCAGAAACAACACTCTTTACAAATATAAGAGAAACAGCATTATTTATAAATACAAGAGAAAAAATAGAAAGTAAGAGTCAATACCTATTATGGAAATCTAACTTGTTTATATAGAAAGCCTTGGAAAGCTTGGACCCAGCAGAGGAACAGAGAAGTCATCTTTCCCCCTCATGGAATTTGGGTAGTCCTGTTTTGTGATTCCACTGTTACAAAACCAATGTGGGACATGCTCAAGTAACCCTCATTAGGTCAAGATATAATATGTATACTCACTGATTGTGTTTCCATCTGCCCTCTTAGGAAGTCAGATCTATTTCTAAGATAAAAATTCACTTTAGTGAGCTGGAGGCACCCTTGCCCATGCAGAGGTAGATGATTACCAAGTCCTCAGCTTGAGTCTCACTGGTCTTTCACCTAGTGTGTCTATGGGTATCCTCTGCCCCTGGGCCATTGTGAACATTAAATGAGAATGTGTGGCCAGGAATGACCAAGGTTGTGCATATCTGCTCTTTTCATACTTTGTGTATGTTCCCATAAAACTTTAGTTCACCAGCTTGGATTTAATTATGCACATGTTAGAGTCCCAAGGTAGCTTCTGGTGTATAAAAATCCATGAAGTCCAGCTAGAAGGAAAACTGACTACAGAAGCTTCTATATGGAGGTTCACAATCACATTGTGCACATGTGCTGTATAAAGTTTGGGCAGAGGCTGTCCCCAAGTTCATTTCTCATCCAGGGCTGGGAAAGGGGCTTTCTGACAGGTTTCGCTTACTACAATGTGCCTGTATCTTGTGAACAATAGGAGATTGCCCAGGTTTAGTAGTACAGTGTGGTGGTCTGCAAAGAGGGAAGTCTCAAAACTCATGCAACCTGCTCAGGGCAGCTGAATTTATGTGGAGAAAGCAGTGGTGTCTGTTCAGTGGCTGAATTTGGACCCAGCCCTCTCTTCCATCCATATCTTCTCTTTTCCAGTATGGGAGGCCAGGGAGCCTTGAACACTGAAAGCATTATAGCTGGAGACTTGTGACCTTAGACCCCTTGAGCCAGGTTCTTCCTCAATTTTAAATGTCAAAGCAGAAGGCTGCCGTTCCTGTTCCTATGGTACTGAATAGAGAACTGGCCCAGAAAGATTGAGAATCTTGCTTTGGATCACACAGTGGGAGGGGGCATTTCTGATACTTAGACATGGTAAGGGATGAACCAAAGTGCCAATGCTGTGAATAATGAGATATGGACTCTGAAGGCAAGCAAGAAATGAGGCATTTCAGGTGCCCAGATGAAGCCTGGCTGATGTCCATGCCCACAGACATGCCCCTTCCAAGCCTTCCCTCTGAGGCTCAGAGTTCTGATGATACAAGGACAGAATGCAGGAGAAGCCAAGGGAAGTGTGGGGTGTACTCAAATGGAAGCAAAAGCCTCAAGTACCCAGGATTCTAGGAAACCCTTTCCTCGTGAGTCTGTCTCCATTCCCTTTCCCTGGGCAGTAACCTAACTAGATTGACTATACATGCAGGCATTTACAGGAGTTCAGTAGCGGTGGCTGAGCATACGGACTGTATTTTGGTCCTCCTGGAACTCTATTTTTTTCAGTGATGGAGAGAATGAGGTATTTGGGCTTCCAGTTAGTGTTGCAACAGAATGTATTAGAACACAGGTTGAAAAGAACCTGGAGTACATTGATTTTGACATTTTCACAGCAATCACAGATCTGTTTTTTATCAAATCACTTTACATCAGTGAAGGGGGTCAGTTTAATATGTGATTTGTCTACTGATGATACTCTTGGGGTCAGCAAGGTGCCACATCACTTCATATGAGCCCTGCTGAGACCTGTGGTATGAAGTGTGTGGGCTACATTGGTATGAGAGGTACCTGAAGGGCTATTGATTGCGAATCACTTACCAACCTCCGTGAAGAACTGGGGCTACTTCGATGAGTGTCTCTTCTGGTGTCCCAAGAGATATGACTTCTGGGCAAAGCCTCACTCACAGTCTCTACAAGCATAGGTCTTCTCCCCAGTGTGTGTCTTGTGGTGTAAGCTGAGGCCTGACTTGAAAGAGAAACAGTGCCTACATTGTACAGAAATGTAGGGTTTTGCCCCTTTTTGGGTCCTCGTGTGTGTTGAGTTTGGCCTTCACTGTAAAGTGTTGTCCACACTCTGGGAAAACATAGTGCTTCTTCCCCGAGTGTGTCCAGTTGTGTCGCACTAGAATTGATTTCTCTATGTAGCTCACTCCACAGTCTTTGCAAACAGTGGTTTCCTCCCTTGAATGAGTCCTCCGTAGGATGGTGACATCTAACACCCCTGTGAAGTTTGGTCCACCCTCACTGCCAGCATAGGCCCTGTCCCCCTGAGCATGTATTCTGGTGTCTCTTCAACTGTGACCCACCATTGAAGCCTTGCCCACATCCTCCATGCTTGAGTGTTACACTTCTAGGCACTCCTCCAACATAAAATATTCCTGAGTCCTCTTGATTCACTTTTTGCAGTGTGTTCAGTTTTTCCTGCAGAATCCCCCCACCCTCACTAGAGCTCCCTTTGGGTGCAGTGGGTGTTGTCAACGAGGCCCCTGAACATCCCCTCTGTCTGGTCCTTTTAAGCAACCATCAGGCCCATTTTTCAACCTCTTGACTTTCATCATCGTCATTCCAGCTATAAGAATCAGCGTCTTCCTGCTGCTGACTGTGATCCTCTAAGCAGGGTTCCACTAATTGGAGGTGTTTTTCTTGCAGATGTGCCAGAATGTAATCTGAGAGGGGTGGCTGCATTTCATATGTCGGCAAAGCAATTTCTTACTGGGTAAGGCCCAAAGGCAGGCTGAACAGGAGTGCATCTCTGGTTTTGGTTGTACTGAAAGAGAAATTTGTGGTCAGTGCACATGCTGATAAGCCTGCCAGCACCACATGCTTTATCTTCTGAATGGAGGAACAGCCTTATGAATCATTCTCCTTGTGATGACAATGCAGGCTCTGTGTCCCACAGAGGATTGCTTCACAGTCTAGTTTCTTTTTCATTTCCATGCACTGCACCATTTTCAGGCATGCACAAAGCCCACATCAATTGTCTTTTCTGCAAAGTCCCCAGTCTAGAAACTTTCTAGAACCATAAGAGTCTACTTGACAACCTGTATAAATGTAACTGCAGTGACCTTTTCCGTACATATGTATTTTCTAAGTAGTGTCAAAGAGATTAACTAGAGTCCCCAAGAGAAAGAGGCCTCTAGTTACTCTGTTTTCCAAAATCATAAAATCAAATTATATCTTCCAGCAAACCTCTCATCAAGTGTCTACACCTTATTTCATTCCCCATTAGTGAATGATCCCCTGTGAGGTCATTGCATTACAAAAAAACACATTTATACCAGTTTCTAAATATTTCTCCAAACATGCTTCTTACCCTACTGACTCCCACACACGCCAGTCAAACAGCCAGGCTCTTCCACTTGGAGATGAAGTAATCTCTTAGGGTGCCCCCCACTGATATTTATTTTCCAAATATTAGCAACACAGGGCATTAAAACAGAGACACCACACTGTAGTCTGCACCTGAAGACTGCACAATTGTCTCATCTCACTGAGAAAAGTCTCTGGTGTCTCAGGTGATGGCACAGGCACTGCATTTTCCAGCTGCTAGCCATTTATTTGACACTTGTTCCTACTCTGTGAATCCAGACTGAGACCTCAGTGGCCTCAGCCAGCCTGATGCCCCATCTCATATCATTCTGCACTAACCAGCTCCTCTGTACAATCCTTTGCCCACAGGAACATGGTCATGTTTATCTCTTGAGGGAGCCCTATCCTGACCATGTGCCACACAGCACTGCCCCTGCCTCAGCTCCAGCCCACATTCACAGTGATATCTAGGCACTTTGTCCTGGATTTGTTTTCCCTGAGCACTAATCTGTGTGCAATATCAGGCACACACAAGCAAGTGTTCCTGGTTATCCCTCCTTCATCTGACTGTGGCTCATGTACTCCAGCACCTATTTGCCTATTAGCATTCCAATGCACAACTTAAGTAAAATGATGATTCAGTGCATATGGGCATACACATTTCATTTAGATAGAAAAGGGGTCTTAAAAAGAAACAGCAAAAAATATTCAGAAAGAGTGCTTTGTTCACAAAGCTAATTATCACTTGTAACCTTTTTGTACAGGGAAAATAGGCCCTTCAGTGCTATATGTATTGGCATATTTGTGCATGCATTGTTTAAAAAAGTAGAGCAAAACTAAAAAAAAAATATATTGCTCCTGAGGATGAAAGGTATATGGGCTGAACTCTTGATTTATGAAGGCTCTAACTGGAAAACTTACTTCACAGCAGATTTCACTCTGCTTCAACATTGGGCCATGAGAACTTCTAAGGATTGAACTCATTCCTGTAACATGGACTTAGTCAATGACAATAGGAGTGCAGTCCAGTGTCCCTGGGGATTCTCGGTTCCTTTGGATTTTCCCTAGGGTCTAAGCTTCATCTGGCATAGAGATTTATATTTTCAGGACATATGCTCTTTTCTATCTTCTAGTCTCTAGAGGTCTCTTGATTTGAAGGAATACTGTGTGGAGAAAAACAACAGAGGTTTGAGGATGATTATTGAGGGAGGCATCATGACAGGGAAGCAACACAGGCAAGCAGGGAATGAGCTGTCTCTCTGGCATCTGGATACCTAAAGACCTTACCTCATCCAGTTACATGATTTGTCCTCTCCATCTATTACTCATAGCAATGACTCCCTTTGGTGATCTGTTTGGTAGAAAAGTTCAAGGTTCTTTTGTTGTTGTTGTTGTTGTTGTTGTTATTCCTAGGCAGGCGCATAATTGTTCAAAAAATAGTTTTACTCCACTGTCATCAAAGTGTTCTTGCTTCTCATCTGCACATCCAAGTCTATCCATCCCAGGAAAGCAGGAGCCCCCAAAGGAAGGAGTCATTCCTTTGTGTCTGCATATCTTTGGCCTACTTCTACTCTAATAATTAAACAGGAGCCCCATGACAATTCAAAGTCCACTCAGTGCACAGGGCTAGCCATATTGTTCCCACACATGTGTAGCATGGGAGGTGAGGACCCACCAGGCCACAGAAGTGATGTGGGAAGCCAGAGAACATGGTAAAACAAACAAACAAAAAAAAAAAAACTTCTCACCATCCTGGTATATATGCTCCTGGATGCATCTTCGTCTTGTGTGACCTGGTCCTTAAAAGGGCCAAACCAGACACACACCGGCAGGTCAGACACCTCATTCCACACTCCAAGCCCAGTGTCAGAGATGCCCAATGGTTTGATTCTCAACCCAGGGGGCACAGCGGGAGCTGAGCAATCAGGATGCCCCTTGTCCACTGTAGTGTCTTTTATAAACGCAGGGGGCCCATGCACAGGACAATTGTCAGTGAAGAAGCCCTAACATGTCTCACAGCCTGAAGGTGAGAGGAGAGGAAATAGGAAAGGTATAAGGCGTGTCCCTGTACGTGAAGTGCTTCAGAGACAGCCCAGAAACTCACATCACAGAACCTCCATTCTCTACTTTATTCTCTGGGTGAAAGGAAATTCTCCTCTGGGGAAAGAGATGATTTACAAACCAAATGACTATGTGAAATCACTATACTGAGACACATCAAGCTATTGTGTGCGAGGGTCATTTACAGAGGTAGTCATCATCCTGGGGTTCACTGACCTTTTCATACAGATGGCCCTTTCCTTCTCGTAGGCTATACCTCTTTGTGACAGTATCATTTATCCTCCATTCTAAGTTGGAGACGTGCAGGAAGAAAACAAGGTAAGTGGCATTTGGAGTGTTGGTCTCCCTTTTGTCGAAAAATGCAGTCTCCTCCCACCAAATTGTTTGTCCTTCCTCCCTCATTGTATTGTATTTTTCTGTGTCAAATTTTGTTTGAGAGAAATTAAGACCTCACTCTGCCTGCAGATGGCTAATTCCATTCTAATTTATAGATCTCCCCCTTGCCCAGTTTTACTTCCCAACATTTACTCTTCACAAAATATTTATTGCTGGCCCATGCTGTGAGTAAGGCATTAAGCCAAGGCATGTGCATACAACACCTAGACGGCATATGTGACATCATCAACACAGATGCACTTATCGGGCAATCGCATGTGTCCATTGTTTTAAATTCATTTATTTATTTCATTTTTAATTACATTTTTATTACATTAATACAGTTTTTACAATATTTTCTTCTTTGTTTCTCTCCACCTTAACCCTCCGCTCCCTCAGGCAATCCCCACACCATTGTCATGGCCATTGTTCATTGTCCATTGTAGTATGGACATTTTGATGATGTTAATGCTTCCAATCCATGAACACGGTATACGTCTCCATTTGTTTGTATCTTCTTTGATTTCTGTCTTCAGTGTTGTGTAGTTTTCTGCATACAGGTCTTTAACCTCCTTGGTTAGATTTATTCCCAGATATTTTATTTTTCTTTTTGCTATATCGAATGGGATTTTTTTCTTGATTTCTGCTTCTGCTGATTCATTGTTAGTATACAGAAATGCCTTTGATTTCTGGATATTGACTCTGTATCCCGCTGTTTTGCCCAATTCATTTATTAGTTTGAGCAGTTTTTTGATAGAGTCTATAGGATTTTCCATGTACACTATCATGTCATCTGCAAACAATGCCAATTTTGTTTCCTCCCTTCTGATTTGGATGCCTTTTATTTCTTTTTCATGTCTGATTGTGGTGGCTAGAACTTCCAATACTATATTAAATAGAAGTGGTAAAAGTAGACAACCTTGTCTTGTTCCTGATCTTAGTGGAAAAGCTTTCAGTTTTTGCTCATTCAGTATGATGTTGGCTGTAGGTCTTTCATATATGGCCTTTATTATATTGAGGAATGCTCCCTGTATTCCCACTTTGCTGAGTACCTTTATCAATGGGTGTTCTACCTTATCAATTGATCTGACCGCATCTATTGATATGACCATGTGGTTTTTGTCTTTGCTTTTGTTTATGTGGTGTATTGCATTTACTGATTTGCAAATATTGAACCATCCTTGCATCCCTGGGATGAATCCCACTTGGTCGTGGTGTATGATCTTTTTGATATATTGTTGAATGCGATTTGGCAATATTTTGTTGAGGATTTTAGCATCTATGTTCATCAGCGATATTGGCCTAAAGTTTTCTTTCTTTGTTGTGTCTCTATCTGGTTTTGGAATTAGGATAATGCTCGCTTCATAAGAAGAGTTTGGGAGTTTCCCAAGATTTTGGATTTTTTGTAATAGTCTGTGAAGAATAGGGGTTAGCTCTTCCTTAAACGCTTTGTAGAATTCTCCTGTGAAACTATCTGGTCCAGGGCTTTTGTGTGATGGGAGTTTTTTGATTACTGCTTCAATTTCATTTGCTGTTATTGGTCTGTTCAGGCTTTCTACGTCTTCTTCATTGAGTTTTGGAAGATTATATTTTTCTAGAAATTTGTCCATTTCACCTAGGTTTTGAAATTTCGTGGCATACAGTTCTTCATAGTAATTTCTTACAATCCCTTCTATTTCTGTGGTATCAATTGTAATCTGTCCTCTTTCATTTCTGATTGTGTTTATTTGTGTCCTCTCTCTTCTGTTCTTAAAGAGCCTACTTAAAGGCTTGTGTATTTTGTTTATCTTTTCAAAAAACCAACTCTTGGATTCATTGATCCTTAGAATTGTGCTTTTAGTCTCTACATCATTTAATTCTGCTCTGATCTTGGTTATTTCCTTCCTTGTACTTGCTCTGGGCTGTCTTTGTTGTTGTTCTTCGAGTTCTTGCAGGCATCAGGTTAGGTTGTTTGTTTGAAATGTTTCTATTTTCTTTAGGTAAGCCTGTATTGCTATGAACTTCCCTCTCAGGACTGCCTTGGCCGTGTCCCATAAGTTTTGGGTTTTTGTGAGTTCATTTTCATTTGTTTCCAGAAACTTTTTGATTTCCTCCCTAATTTCAATCTTGACCCATTCATTGTTTAATAGCATAGCATTCAGTCTCCATGATTTTGGTTGTTTTGGGTTTTTTCCTTTGGGGTTGGTTTCTACTTTCAGTCCCTTGTGGTCAGAGAAAATGTTTGGTATGATTTCAATTTTCTTGAATTTGTTGAGGCCCATTTTGTGTCTTATCATATGCTCTATCTTTGAAAACGTTCCATGTGCATTTGAAAAGAATGTGTATTTAACTTCTTTGGGATGAAGCGCTCTATATATATCAGTCAAGTCTATTTCATCTAAGGTGTTGTTTAGTGCAGCTATATCTTTGTTGATATTTTGTTTGGAAGATATGTCCATTTTTGACAGTGGGGTGTTAAAATCCCCTACTATAATTGTGTTGCTGTCAATATCTTTCTTGAAGTCTTCTAGGATTTTTCTTATATATTTGGGTGCTCCTATGTTGGGTGCATATATATTTATGATGTTAATGTCTTCGTGCTGGATTCTTCCCTTGAGTATTATGAAATGACCTTCTCGGTCTCTCTTTATGGCCCTGTTTTGAAGTCTAATTTGTCTGATATTAGATTGCTACCCCGGCTTTTTTTTCTTGTCCATTTGCTTGGAAAATTTGTTTCCAGCCTTTCACTTTTAGTCTGTGATGGTCTTTTGTCCTGAGGTGGGTTTCCTGTAGGCAGCATATGTGTGGGTCATGCTTTCTTATCCATTCAGCTATTCTATGTCTTTTGATTGGAGCATTTAATCAATTTACATTTAAGGTTATTATTGATAGGCACTTATTCATTGCCATTTTGTACCACAGTTCCTCTCTGTCTCTGTCTTTCCCTCCCTTTCCTTAAAGCAGCCCTTTTAGTATTTCATGTAGAGCTGGTTTGGTGGAGGCATATTCTTTTAGACTTCTTTTGTCTTGGAAGCTCTTTATTTGGCCTTCTATCTTGATTGAGAGCCTTGCCGGGTAAAGTAGCCTTGGTTGTAGGCCTCTGGTTCTCGTTACTTGAAATATTTCTTGCCATTCTCTTCTTGCTTGGAATGTTTCCATTGAGAAGTCAGTAGCTAACCTTATTGGGGCTCCCTTGTATGTTACTTCCTTTCTCTCCCTTTCTGCCTTTAGGATTCTCTTTGTCTTGAAATTTTGCCATTTTAATGATGATGTGTCTTGAAGTGGGTCTCTTTGGGTTCCTCTTGAATGGGACTCTCTGTGATTCCTGGATTCGGGTAACTTTTTCTCTCATCAAATTAGGAAAATTTTCCATCATTATTCTTTCAAATAGGTTTTCTATCCCTTGTTCTTCTTCTTCTCCTTCTGGTATTCCTATTATTCAGATATTATTATGTTTCATATTATCTTGCATTTCTCTTAGTCCCTCTTCATTCTTTTTGAGTCTCTTTTCCCCTTTTGCTCTTTCTGGGAGATTCTTTCTACTGTGTCCTCCAACTCACTGATCCGATCTTCTGACTCATCGATCCTGCTTTTCATTCCTTCTACTGTGTTCTTCAGTTCCGAAATTGTATTCTTCATTTCCTCTTGGCCTTTGCTGATAGTTTCTATTTTCTTTTTCATGTTGATATAGTTTGCAAAGAGCTCATTGTAACTCCCCTCTAGTTTCTGGTAGCCCCCCTCTAGTTTCTGGTAGCTCATTGTGAGCTCTTTGAATTTCCTGATAACTATTGATTTGAATTCAATATCTGATAGCTGACTTGCCTCTCTTTCATCTAACATTATTTCTGAGACTTCCACCTTTTCTTTCATTTGGGCATTGTTTCTTTGTCTTCCCATTGCTTATGAGACTCTTCTTGTTAGCTTCACCTTCTAAAATTGATCCGTTCTGACTCCCTAGGTTTATGGTGTGAACTTCTGTGGTAGAATTCCCGTGAAATTCAGTGATGCAGTCTCCTGCAAGTATCTTGATGTTCTCTGCTTCAACCTACTCCTTTCTTTGTGTGTGTGTGATCAGACTTTCTTGGCTCCCGCTGAGTCCTCTGTGGCAGATGCCCCTACGCTGGACGTAGACAGAAGCCTCTGGGCCCTGGAAGCTGCAGCAGCAGCAGCTCCGAGGTCTTGTTTTAAATTTAATTTAATGCTTTCAAACAATATATGAGCTATGTATTCTTAGTTTCACTTTGCACATTAGTATTTAGGAGCTTAGAGAATTCAAAAAGTTTGCCCAAAGCTCCAGTGTGAACTTCAGTCTCAGCTCCACCCAGCATAAATACAGGCAGACCTGTAGTGCACTCCACACACCCAGGCTATACACAACAGCTGTTTTTGAGGACTTACAGGAACTCTAGTGTTCAAATCACTTGTGCTTACTCAATTCTTATGTGGAGTGCTTGGCAGAGATACTTGCTTCTCCAGGAGCGGACAGTGGTTTCTGTCCCTGCACTGGGTCAATGCTGGTCAGCAGAATTATTCTTCTAGACAATTTCTTGAACATAGATTCATCACTAAATGGTTTCCTTGGCATTGCCTTTAATTTAAGAGTCACATACCAAAGAATAATATGCACTTATTTTAATTCTTATTACATATTTTCTCATATGTGGCTTTTATCACTACTTCAACAAGTCTTGGATATACTTTGGGGGAATGAATATTACAGGGGGAAAAGAGGGCCTATATGTATACTAAATTGAACTAGAACCCATGCCTTAAGGAAGTTTTCCTTCAAACTTTTCTCTGATAGTGAGAGTGAGGCATATGGGATGATGAGATATGGGACAACTTCTGTCAGAAACATAGGTAAACATTAAAGGAAATGACACTAATTCACAAATCTATAGAACTTGGCAAGGACACTTGTATTTTGGATTCGTTGGACCCCAAAGTTCTATTGAAATAAAAAATGTACCACTGGCAACGAGTTGTCTTTGTTTTCCTGATCTGTAACATGCCATACCAGGGTGGCGCAGTGGCCATGGCACATATGGATGTTCACTAACATGGCACATATGGATGCTTTGTGAGCACCTAAGACCAGATTTGTGAATGTGGGATTATGGCCATGCTGTCAATTTTCTCCTCAGATGTCTTCACATTTGACAACTCAGGATAAATTATCTTCAGTGTTCATCGTCCAAATCTAGTATAAGTTGTAATTGTGAGATCATTCACCCAGCAAATTATCAGAGGACCCTGAGGACCATGAAACTTTCAAGATAAATCAGGTATGATCCAGCTTCTCACAGAACTCACAATGCAGAGGTCAGGTAGGCTTAACAAAAAACTCCAAAGAAAAAGATGACTTGGGACTTATTAGCACTCAGAGAAGGAAGCTATTACTTCTTCCTACATGGATGCACATTGGAAGTCAGTTGCAGATGGGTGAGTTTCCACTGAGTAGTGTGCAATCTCTATGAAGTCCTTATGGTTTTGAAATACTTATTTTTTCAATTATGAAATGTGATGCTCCACAGGGATGGCAGCTACTTTCCTTGACTGGATCCCTGTGATGCTGGGGAGCCTATATCGTCAACCATGTAGGGCCATTCACTGTACAAATAGCCTGTACACTGATAATCTGCCCTCAGTCAGAGAAGAAAAGAACTGTGGCTGAAATCATCAATCTGCTGAAATATATAGTACAAATATGTACTGGATACATATATCTGTTGTATATTTATACAATGGTATCACTGTTATAAAACTGTGATAGTCTTAACAAATTTTGAAGCACTTTAGAGGAGGTACGGATTGGAGTGCACTACCAAGGATACAGTGATCTCATGCATAAAACCAAACATTTCTGTAAGTTGGAATCTCTTGGCATGTTCCTAATCTTACCTGCATTTGTGCCCATGGGGAAGATTTCCTTGTCAACAGACTTTGGGAAATACTCACCCTCTGCCTTCTTCTGAAGGCCACCCCAGAACGCTTCACTGCAAGATAATGAAAAGTCAGGGTGTCAATAGGTATGTGTTTGCAAAATCTGGAGATGCTAATTAGGGGCACAAAATTCTGAACCAGAGACTAGTTCGCAGCTAATACAAGGACAACCAAAAAATGTTTTCAGAGCTATCACTATGGCCTATGCTTGTCTTGTGGGCATTGTCTATCACTATTCCAATACTGAATTTCAACAAAACTTATCTGGGCTTTTCCCTTTTTTCATAAGCTATCTCTGTAAATAAATTGGGCTTTCAGGACAAAAATATAATAAAGGTCATATAGCCTTGCACACACTCCATTTGTGTAACAAGACCCTTTCTACAGCCTCACTTTCTCTTTCCAACTGTACTGGCCAAGGCTCATGGCTCAGTGAGTGGCTTGTCTCCTTTATTTCTTACCTTTTTACTACCTAATTTAACCAATAGATTCTGTTCGAACTCAGAAATCCCCAGGAACCAAGTCTCTAGTGTCTTTACCACAACAACAAAATTTCCATCAAGTTAAAGATACCATCTTGACTTCAGCTGTGTTTCAAGTCCAGACCCATGAAAGCAGATCAGTCCTACCTAGCACTTACTCACAAAAACAGAGAGGATGATGACATGGCTGATACAAGGAAGTGATACAAACATCGAGTAGTACCGCTTGTGCCTACAACCTCAACTCTAATTACCATGATTAGTAATTTTACCCACATAACTTTGAGGTCACCATCTGGCAGTCAATTCTTACAGCAGTGCTCGCTGGCCAGAACAATCACATTCCCTACTGGTGACAGATATTCTGAAGAAGGTGTGTGTATTATACATTTTTATTTTTGATACACTTACTGCTTGTCAATATATGTATAAGTATGCATAATTACTGTACACATTTACAAAATTTACACGAATAGCCCCTTATTTTACAGCACTCTGATCTGCATTTTGTTTGATTGTTGAATAGCAGTGACTTCTCTTGCCACATACAGAGATGCAGCTTGACCTAAGTAATGCAGGTCCACATCAAGAGGAGAGCCCTGTTTCTCTGGGCCCTCACCTTGCTGTCTCAGAATATATTCTTCATCAGAAGCCTCGCTGTCTTCCACCAGGACCAATGTGTAAAGCCAGCATTGACACATGTAAGCTGGATGGGGCTCGGGGACCTGGATAGAACAGAAGCTCTTTTCCTGAAAGTGAAGGGCTTGAGGAAGTATTATCCACCACAAAGCCATTGTAATTGATGCCAATGGGTTGGTGAAGATCCAGGGCAAAGGGCACTGTGAGCTCTGCTCTTACACAAAGGCACAAAATTCCTGCAGGTTGGTGTCCACACATAAGAGAGCTGGAAGCAGATAGAGCTACCTAAAGCAGAGCCAGCCTAGTAGTCTATCATGTTTACCAGGCATCACTGCTCCAGAACCTTTGCTCTGTCCGCTTCCCCCAACCCCTCCCTTATTGCAAAGGCTACAAGGCCAATGGTAACTACTTTTCATGTTCCTGTATGGGCTTTTCTCCCAGTTTCCCATCGCTTCCCACTTTTCCCACAGAATACTTTCTTCTGTGATCAGCAATGTCCTTCTGAATGTCTTTGCTTTGGGGAACATAGTAAATTTCATCAACAATTCAGTAGTGTCAGCGAGAATGGAGAGAGGGCCTTCTCTTCCCCCTCGGTGCAAGGAGTAGGCTGAAGCTACTGGTGGTCTCTGCTCAGTGAAGAGGAAGCTCTCTGTCCCTCTATCTCTGTCCAGGTTCCCTCAGGACCCCAGGCCTGCTCCAGTTTTGCCAGCATTGCTGTGCAAGCTTGAGTCCCATCATTCCCAAGATTATTCCACCCTATGCCCAGAGAGGTCCATCCCATCATATGGGTGTGGGCACAGCACTGGGGCAGCTCTTTCACCACTGCTGTCCCTCCGAGTGGTTTCCTGGTTCCTAAGGGAGGGAACTCCGTGCTCTCTCTCAGGTTTGCAGTGCAAACCTGTGACCCCAAACCTTGTTTTCTTACACAGCCAGTGAACTCTGCATAAGGACTGAGAGTGCTGAACCCCTGCCCACACATCTGCATAATGCTGTAACATCTCTGTCCCCAGCTCCTCAACAAATAGTGCCATTTGTGCGTGAGATCTCTCTGTGTCTTTTCCCAGGTGGCCTCACACTGGTCCTGAGATTTCTAGTTTTGTTATACTTCCTGTCCCCCTGCCCCCACATAATGCATCTGCACATACTCAGAGAGGACCAGTGCTGCTCCCAGGTGTTGGCACAATTCCAAGGTAATTGGAATCACCTTGCTTGCTTACCAGCTTTGTACCTCCTGGTTAGCTCCCTGATACCTGATACCTTAGTCCTCCTGATACCTTAAAGCACATTCTGCCTTCTCCCAGCTGCCATAATTAGGCCCTGCCATGAGGAACACTGTTCACACCCACACCTAGTGCAATCCAAACAAGGGAAGAGGCTCTACCTGTCATGTCTGCTGCCTGCTGATCACTAATGCATCACTGTGAAGAGCCTGTTTCTTTGAGTAGAGTCCCTGGTCCCTGAGACCACCCTGAAAATTCTCCCCATAGATCTCACAGCAACATAAAAGCCCAGGTCCTCCTTCCACATGGTTCACTCTGCATAAGCACATGGGGAGGTGGGATGGACTAGGGGCCTAGTGACAGTGGAGATCTGAAACAGCTCTACACCATCCCTGGCCCCAAGATTTTCAAAGACATAAGCACTCACTGTCGGCTCTTCACCATTCTCACCGCTTCTTCCTCAGTGAGCTACTGTGGCACGATATCACTGTTCCTGTTCCCCAGGCCCTGAGGATGAAGATACTCAGGAAGGAGAAATACTGGATATTATTGAACACCTTTCTCTTCTTTTGGCCGACTATCCAGCGAGGGAAGAGTAGGGGCCTAAAAGGACTAGGGTATAAATAGGGCATAAGCTGCCTGGAAACACAAAGCAGCGTGTGCACTATTCCTGCCCTAACCCTATCACAGCCACCTCAAGAGAAGCTTGTTCTCTAGAGCCAAGGCTGTCCTGACATTTCTTGGGGTCTGTGATGGTGATAAAAAATGCAACCTTACCAGGAAAGGGGGTCTGGACTTCAACCGGCTGAAACAGTCTCTAGGACATGGAAATCTCTCAGGACTCAGGACTCAAGGCCCTTCAGGAAATCTGGGGCAATTCGTTCTGAGGGCATGTACAGTGCTTAGGGGACCTCTGAGGCTGAACAGATTTGGGGCCTCTCCGTGTATGGGCTTTTGGTCAGCTGACACTGCATCTCCAGGACACAGGCATTCAGGGTCTCTGAGTATGGGGAGATTAGGTGTTTCTGTGATATCAGAGGGTAGAGTGGCCTTAGATGAATGTATTGGTCTGTTTTATGGTACTTGGGAGTCTACCATCTTGGGGAATCAAGAGTTTTCCTGGACGAGTTGTTTTGGTGTCCTCCATGTAAGCAGACAGGTGGGGCCCTGGAGACTCACCTATTGTTTACCTGGGCTCTCCTCAGCCTGGGCTTTCAAGGTCCTGGGCTAAGGGATTCACATAGCAGAGTACCCCATTTACCTCTGTGTCTCACAGAGCCCCTGCAGCGCTGCCCGTCTTGGAGGAGGGTTCCCTCAGGACTGCTGGTCTTCCCTAACTTAGAAGGCTTGATTTCTCAGAGGGTGGGGTTCCTGAGGGTAAGAACACATGGCCACAAGCCACCAATCAGCGCTTTCATCAGAGGTCCTGCCCACCAGTGGGTGGTAGGAAGAACCTGGAGGGCGAGGTCAGGAGTGGAGCCTCTCTGTCAGATGTGTGCTGGGACTGACTGGAGGAAGATCAGTCCCACCTCACCAGGATTAGCTTTTCTTCATCTGGTGTGTGCCTTTCACTCAGCCTCAGCCAGGAGTGTGGCGTGGAGATTTCTGTGGTTTTTTTTTCTGGTGGCTGATGAGGGAAGGACTTGCCACACACCAGCACAGAGACCTGAGCTGGTAAGGTCATCAGTGTAGACATGGTCCTCCTGCCCCCTGCCAAGTGTCTGCTGCACCAGACTGTGGTTGAGATCTCCCACTTTGCTTTAGGCCCTGGTGTAGACATGAAATTTTTTCCACAGTGTTTAAAGAGTTAAACAAAAGAAATGGATCAACAGGTAGTCTAGAGAAACCCCAGGGAGAAGCAGTGTTGGGAGTTATGGGTATGGTAAGATAACACAGGTCTAAAAAGGATTCAGAAAGACAAGATACAACTAAACAGGAAAGAAAACACACACACTCACACACACACAAAATTCTGAGAAATTCTACAGGTATTTTACAGAAAAAATGGGGCAGCTAATCTAGGGACATGGCCCCACAGAGCAGAGTCACTACAGCTACTGCTGCCTCTCATAGGGTAAAATGGGGAGAAGATTCCTGGACCTCACCTCTTTAGGACCACAGAAATGTAACTGTATGTCCATGGAGTGGAAACAGTCCAATTAATGGAAATTGTTCTTATGTAATGAAAAGTATATCTGGTTTGTCTGTTTGACTGCTTCTTTAATTCCTTGCTGGTTAGACCTCCATGCAGTTTGCATTTCCGGCATCAGGTTAGTTTTTTTTTTATTTTAGATGGCTTCTTATCCCTCTTCTGGTTGTGTGAGGAAGTGTAGGGTTTCTAACTATGATTCCATCTTGGACAGACACTGTCATTATTTCTTAATCAGGAATTCTATCCCTTGCTCTCTTTCTTCTCCTTCCAGTACATTGGACATGAGAACATTGTTACATTCCATCTTGCCTCATAGATCCTTTAAAGTATCCTGCTTTTAAAATACTATACATTTTGCTGCTCTGATGAAATTGCTCTTTTCCTACCTTGTTTGTAGTTTGCTGATTTGATACTCCCCTTTATCAAACTTAATGATTATTCTTTTGGTATGTTATTTATTTTAGATACTTTATACTTTATTCCCACCTTGTTCTTTTTCATGGTTTGGATATCTCTTTCATCTTGTTGAGTTTCCTAATTTCCATTAATTTGAACTTACCACTAGGTTATTTTTCTGTTTTTCTGGAGATTCTTCCCATTCCTTTATTTGAGGACTCTTTCTCTATGTTTGTCTGGCTTTTAGTGTTTGTTTCTGTCTATTTTTTTAAAGAAACAAGCTTTCTTTTTAATATTTTATTTATTTATCTTTAGAGAGGAAGGGAAGGAGAGAAAGAGAGAAGGAGAGAAGTATCAATGTATGATTGCCTCTTGTGAGTCCCCCGCCAGGAACTGGCCTGCAACCCAGACATGTGCCCTGACTGGGAATCGAACCACAATCATACGGTCCAGAACTGGTTGTGTGTCCTTCTTTAGCAGATGCCCTTTGGATTTTAGTCGTGCATTATCCTCTGCACCTGAGCTGCATGGAATGACCCTTGTATACGACCCTTGTATACTTATGTGAGCTCTCCTGTTGTGGGTTTTTTTTTATTGCTATTTTTTTAATTTTCTGGATAGCTTAACACTCAGGCTGCTGGACTGTGAGGCTCAACCTGACCACAGTGTACAAAATGCTGTACAGGTGCTCACAGTACATAATGAGACCAAAGAAATAAACTAGTAAAGAACTTAATCAACAATAACAACAAATAAAAACCTAAAGCACATAAAGAATTAGGAAAAAAAAGAAGAAATTCAAGAAAGCAAAAATAATACAGTTTTCAAAATAAAGGAAAAATGATAAAAAATAACAAAAGTCTAGAAGCAAAGGTAATTAAAGAAGAAAGAGGGAACAGAAAATATATGAAAAAAAGAGAAATATTTCTACTAAAGAAGTAATAATAAGTGCATAGAGGAAAAAAGATGAATTAAAATAAATTAGGACAGGAAAAAAGAAAGAAAATAACTAGAAAAGAAAAAATGGAGTGAAAATAGGCAGAAGTGAAAATAGGCAAGAGATAGTCAGAAATATGAAAGCAAAATAGAGAAGAAAGGAACAACAAATCAGGTAGAAGTGAGAATATAGAGAAAATATTAGAAAACAAAAAGTTGCAGTTGTCCGCAGCAGTTTGGTCCAGTCAGCGAGATCAGTCTCTGAGTATGCTGCATGTGGAGCCTCTTGGAAATGGCTTGCAACCTTTTAGCAGACTCTAGCCATTTGCTATAGTTCTTCCTTCAGCTTGCTCTGTTGCATGCCAAAGTCAGGCACTCTACCCAACTTGCCTCGGCAAGGTTGTGAGGCGGAGCTTCCAGTGCACCTGCAAATGGGGCATTGAATGAGGCATTGAATGTCTCCCCATGAGACATTCAAGCTCCCTCTGAGCTTCTGTCCCTTCATGTCCCTTTCTCCACAGAAAATTGCCAAAGGGGTAGCTAGAGCCTGGCATGATTGATTGAAACAGACAGGAGGCTGGTGCTCTCACATCGTAAGGGAGGGGGAAAGAAATTCCTGTCCTTCCCTTGCCTGTTGCACAGGAGGAACTCTCTGGGGATCTTGACTCTGTTTCCTTACAAAGAGATTGGAACTTCAGCTGCTCCACTCATATGAATTCCAGATGCAAGCCTGCCTGAAAAATTCTGTCCACCATATCCAGACTATGGGTTCACTGTCATCTTTGTGCCATCCACTCAAGTAGCAGGATGTCAACATATTTTTTAAAATATCTTTCTATGTTGTTATTGCTACATGTTCAGAAACAGCAGGGTATGTTCTGAGATTTTATTTTATTAAATTAAAGATTTTATTTATTTATATTTAGAGAGGGTAAAGGAAGAAGAGAAATTCTAATGTAGGGTTGCCTCTTGCATACCCCCACATCGGGACCTGGCCTGGAACCCAGGCATGTGTTCTGACTGAAAATCAAATCACCAAGCAGGCTGTTGCTCACCCCACTGAGACACACCAGCAGGGCTGAGCTTTTGCTGCCTATGTTTTCCTCCAGGATTTTATGGTGGAATTGTAACATTAAAATCTTGTATTTATTTTGAGTTTATTCTTGTGCATGATGTAAAAGGGTGGTCTCATTTTTTTTTTTGGCCCACATCTGTCTTATTTTCTGAAAACCATATATTGAGTATATTGTCTTTACTACATTGTATGTTCCTGCCTCTTTTGTCAAATAACAGTTGACTATAAAGGCATGAGTTTGTTACTGGGCTCTATAGTTCTTTTTCCATTTTTAAGAAAATATCTTATTTATTTATTTTTAGAGAGATGGAAAAGAAAAAAGAAAGAAAGGGAGAGAAATATTGATGTGTGAGAGACACATGGACTAGTTGCCTCTCCTAGGCCCCCAGTCAGGGACTTGGGCCATGACCCAGACTTGTGGTATGGCTGGAAATCAAACCCATGACCTTTTGGTTTGTAGGCCTCACTCAAGCCATGGAGCCATGCCCACCAGGGCTAGGTTCCACACTCTTTCATTGACCTATATGTCTGGATTCATGTCAGTACCATGGTGTTAGCATGATGCCTTCAACTTTATTCTTTTTTTTTCAAGATTGCTGGTCTACTCAGAATGTTGTGCGTTTTTCTCTGAATTTTTGGAATAGTTCCTCTCACTCTGTGAAATATGCCAGTGATATTTTAACAGAAACTGTATTGTATCTATAGATTGTTTTAGGTAGTATGGACATTTTAATGATACTTTTTCCAGTACATCAACACAATTTTCTTTCCACTGGTTTGTATCTTCTGTTTCTTTCTATAGTATCCTACTATTTTCTGAGTACTGGTCTTTTACCTCACTGCTGAAATTTATTCCTAGGTACCTTATTTTTTGTTGAAATAATAAATGAGATTGATTTCTTAAGTTCCATCTCTGGTAATTCATTATTGTTATATAAAGTTCAACCAATTTCTGAATATTAAATATTATATTATGATACTTTACCAAATTCACCCACCAGTGCCAGTAGTTTTTTGGTGGATCCCTAAATGTGTTCTATACAATGCATCATGTCTTCTGCAAATAATGTCAATTTTACTCCTTAGTTTTCAGTTTGGATGTACTTTAGTTGTTCTTGTATGATTGCCATGTCTATGATTTTCAATGCTATGTTGAATAAGAGAGGTGAAGGCAGACTTCACTGTCATGTTCCCAATCATAAGGAAATCACATTTAATTTCTTCCCATTTCATACGTTGCATGAGTGTTTGTTATTTATGAACTTCATTATGTTGAGGTATGTTCCTTCTATTTTCATTTTGATGAGAGTTTTTATCAAAAATACATTTTATCAGATGTTTTTTTCTGAATCTATTGATGTGATCATGCAGCTTCTACCTCTATTGCATTTTTGTGATCTATCAGAATTGTTTATATGCGAATATTGTAACATTTTTCTATCTCCAGGATAAGTTCCACCTGATTACAGTATGTGATCTTTTTCACATATTGTCGGATCCATTCTGCTAATAAGTTTGAGGGTTTTGGCATCTATATTCATCAGCAATACTGGCCTGTAATTTACTTCCTTTGTTGTGTCTTTATCTGGTTTTAAAATTACGATAATTCTAGCCTTGTAAACTGAGCTCTGCAGTCCTCTTGTCTTTTGAATTTTTTGATGGCTCACCCTCACTAGCCATCAGAGAGATTCAAAGTGAAACCACAATGAGATATCGCTTCACACTGGTGAGAATGGCCATCATAAACAAATCAACAAACAAGTGTTGAGGAGTATATGGAGAAAAGGGAAACCTAGTGCACTGTTGGTGAGAATGCAGACTGATGCAGGCACTGTGAAAAACAGTATGGAATTTTCTAAAATAACTACCAATTGATTGCCTTGTGACCCAGCATTACCACTGATGTGACTGTATCCTAAGAACCCTAAACATCAATCCAAAAATCCTATGCACAACAATGTTCATAGCAGCACAATTCAAAATAGCATTTGTTGCTTCAAGTGCTGGAAGCAACATGAAGTGCCTATCAGTAAATGAATGGATGATAAAATTATGGTATATTTACACAATGCAACACTACACAGCAGAGAGAAAGAAGGGCCTCCTTTCCTTTGTGATAGCATAGATAGAACTGTAGAACATTATGCTGAGTGAAATAAGCCAGGTGGTGAGGCACAAACATCATATGATCTCAAATTTTAGTGGAACATAATCAAGAAAACAAACAAGCATGGAAAATATAATCAGGGATATTGAAATTGAGAACAGGCTGACAGTAACCAGAGGGAGGTGGGGGTGAATAATGGGGGGGGAGTGTGAAGGGTTTACATGAAAAAGTATAAGGACAGATGGACAAAACCAAGGGAATGTGGAATCAGGGGAGGGAGATGGATATGGTTATGGTATGTGGGAGTGGTGGGGGAAAATGTAGAAAACTGTGCTTAAAAACAACAACAAAATAATAAAAAAATTCTGATTCATTTTGATTCAATTTTGGAAGATTGTATGTCTCTAGGAATTTATTCATTTTGTTCATATTGGCCAATTTTCTTGCATGTGTTAGCTTAAAATCATCTCTTATAGTCCTTTCTATCTTGTAGTGTTGATTAGTTACCAGTGTACATTTCTCTTCATTCTTTCCATTCTTTTTACTCTAAATGTTGTTCAAGTACAGTTTGCTGTCCTTTACCCCATCCTAGCCCACCCCCTGGCTGTCCCCAACTTTCTCCCATTTCCACCCTGTCCCTTGTTTTTGTCCTTGTGTCCTTTATACTTGTTCCTGAAAACGTTTCCCTCTTTCTCCTGAAATTCCCTCCCCTCTCTCCTTTATGACTGTCAGTCTGTTCTCAATTTCAGTTTCTTTGGTTATATTTTGCTTGTTTGTCCTGTTGTTTAGGTTCCTGTAAAGGTGAGATCATATGATATTTGTCTTTTCCCTCCTGGCTTATTTTGCTCAGCATAATGATTTCCAGTTCCACCCAGTCTGTCACAAGGGTAGGAGCTTCTTCTATCTTTCTGCTAAATAGAAATCCATTGCTTATATGTACCATAGTTTTTTATCCATTCATTTACTGATTGGCACCTAGGTTGCTTCCAGCACTTGGTCTTGAAATTTTTGCTGCTATGACTATTGGGGTGTATAAGTTCTTTCTGACTGTGGTTTCAATGTTCTTAGGATATAATCCTAGTTGTGGAATTGCTAGGTCTAAAGGCAGATCCATTTGTAGTTATCTAAGGAAATTCCATGCTATTTTCCATAGGGGTTATATGCATCTTCAGTCCCACCAACTGTGCACTAGGGTTTCCTTTTCTCCACAACCTCTTCAAAACTTGTTGTTTGCTGCTTTGTTTATGATGGCCATTATGAATGGTAAAGCGGTATGTTATTGTGGTTTTAATTTGCATCTCTCTGATAGAGATACTGAGCATCTTCTCATGTGTCTCTACATCTTTGGTAGGTCCTCCTTGCAGAAGTGTGTTCAAGTCCTGTGCTCATTTTTTAATTAAATTATTTGTCTTCTTAGAGTGGAGTCATGTGAGTTCTTTATATGATTTGGATATTAAACACTTGCCTGAGGTGTCATTGACAAATAGGATTTTCCATATGGTTGAGTTTTCTAAAAATTTTCATAGTGTATTCTTCAGTCACACAGAAAGTTTTTATTTGGTATAAATTTCATTTGTTTATTCTTTTCTCTATGCCCTTTGCTCTAGGGGACATACCACTGAAAATACTGCTAAACAACTTATCTATGTTCTTTTCTAGGATGATAATAATGTCAGGACTTATATTTATATATTTTATACGCCTTGAATGTATTTTTTGTATCCTGTAAGTAGGTGCTCAAATTTATTTATTTATTTTTTGGCATGTAGCTGTCCAGCTCTCCCAACACCATCTTTTGAAGAGGGAATTTTCACTCCATTTTATATTGGTGCCCTATTTGTATAATGTTAATTGACCATAGACTTGGGATTATTTCTGGGCCTCTGTTCTGTTCCTTTGGTTTATGTGCCTGTTTTTATGCCAGTACAAGGCTGTTTTTATTACAATGGCCTTGTAATACAGTTTGGTATCAGGTAATATGATCCCCCCTACTTTGCTGTTCTTTCTCAAAATTGCTGAACCTCTTCTGTGTCATTTATGCTTCCATACACATTTCTGAAATGTTTTTTCTCTATCTGTCAACTATGTCATTGATACTTTAGCAAGAATTGCATTTAATTTATAAACAGCTTTGGGATGTAAGGGCACTTTGTTGTGAATTCTTACAATCCGTGTGCTTGACGCTTGCACCCACTTTTTTTGGCCTTCCTTCGTTTCTTTCCTCAGTGTTGTGTACTTTTCGGAGTACAAAACTTTTACATCCTTGCTTAGGTCTAATACTAGAAACTTGAGTTCCCTTGATGCTTTATTACATGGGATTATCAGATGGGTTTTAATTTGCACCAGTCTCCCTAATGGCTAGTAATGTTGAGCATCTTTTATATGCTTGTGGACCTTATCTATGTCTTCCTGGAAGTAGTGTCTGTTCAATGCTTTATCCCCTTTCTTCATTTAATTATTTGCCTTCCTTCAGTGCAATCATGTGAGTTCTTTACCCATCTTGGAGATCAAGCCCTTGTGTGAGGTATCATTGGCATAGATATTTTCCCCATTGGTTGGTACTCTTTAAATTTTAATGCTGCTTTCTTTAGCCAAGCACGAGCTTTCAACTTGAGGGGACCCCATGTGTGCATTCTTTTCTTTCTTCCCCTTGATTTAAAAGATCTCCCAGAGAGGACATTGATGCATGGAATGCCACACATTTCTCTGCCGATGTTTTCCTCAAGGACTTTTATGGTGTCATGACTTATATTTCAGGCCTTTCTCCACCTTTTACTGTAGTGTTTTGCATAGCATATATTGTTGATCAAAGTTCCATCTTTTTGCATGTACCTGTTATAATTTCCCAACAATTTTTACTGAAGAGTTAAAGCAGTTTTGTATGACTGTTGTGGTTAGGGCTTCCAACACTATGTTCAATAGCAGTGGTGAAAGCTGGCATCCTTGCAACACTCCTGATACTGGTGGTAAAACTGAAAGTTTTGCCAAATGAGCTTCATGTTGCCT
Organism: Sturnira hondurensis; assembly: GCF_014824575.4. Classification (NCBI taxonomy): domain Eukaryota; kingdom Metazoa; phylum Chordata; class Mammalia; order Chiroptera; family Phyllostomidae; genus Sturnira; species Sturnira hondurensis. Next base: position 62,407 of record NW_028083718.1, on the reverse strand, counting down.
ATAGGTTTCTCAAATGTGGCCTTTGTTCTGTTGGGGAATGTGTGCTCTAATGCCGCCCTCTTAAGTGTTTTCCCCCATGAATACAAGCTATGGTTTATCAAATGCTTTTTCTTAACCTTTGTCATGAGCATGTAGCTTATGGCTCTCATATTGTTTATGCAATGGGTTACATTTACCAATTGGCACATATTGTAACACACTTGCATCCCCATGGTGAATCCCTCTTGATCATGATGTATGACCTGTTTAACGTTTGCTACATGCAGTTTTCCAATGTATTGTTGAGCGTATGGTGTCTATGTTCAATGACAATATTGGCCTGAAGGTTTCTTTCTTCATTTTCTCTTTATGTATTTTAGGAATTGGGATAATGCCAGCAGCATCAAAAGAGTTGGGAGTCTTCATCCTTCTTGGATTTTTTTTTTGTGTGTGTGTGTGGAATAACACGTGAAGGACATGTTTTAACTCTTCTTTTAAATGCTGTGTAAAATTCACACTGGAAAATGTTTGGTCTGGGGCTTTGGTGTGTCGGCATTTTTCTGATCACTGCTTCACTTTCATCAGTTGTTATTGTTCTGTCCAGGCTTTCTGTTGCTTCTTTACTCACTGTTGGAACATTATGTGTTTCTAGAAACATGTCAATTTCACCTAGGTTTTTAATTTTCTTGGCATGTACGTTTTCATGGTAGTTTCTTATAATTTGTTGTATTTCTGTGGCATCAGCTCTAGTCACTCCTCTTTCATTTCTGGTTGTGTTTATATGAGATATATAAACTCTCTCTCTCTTTTGTTTAGTGGATCTGCCTAAAGACTTGTCAGTGTTCAAGCGTGCAGTTTTTGGACTAACTGATCCTAAAAATTGTGCTTTTTGTCTCTGTGTCATTTCAGTCTGTTCTGACTTTGGTTATCTCCTCCCTTCTACATGGTCTGGGCTTCCTTACTTGCTTATCCTCTAGTTGTCAAAGTGGTAAGGCTAGGCTCATTATTTTGAAGGTTTTTTGTCCTGTTTCAGTAGCCCTGTACCCCAATGAACTTCCCTCTCAGGACAGCCTTGGCTGTGTGCCATAAGCTTCTGCTTGTTGTGAGATCATTTGCATTTGTTTCCAGAGATTTTTGATTTCTTCCTTACTCTCTTTGTTCCCCCATTCACTGAAAAACGTCCACGACTTTGAGTGCTTCCAAGTGTTTTCCTTGAAAATTCTTTCTATTGTCAGTTCCCTGTGCTCAACAAAAATGCTTGATACAATTTCCATTTTCTTGAAATTCTTGAGGCTTGCTTTGGATCCTATTATGCGTTCCACCTTTGAATATCTTCGTATGCATGTGAAAAGAATGTGTATGTTGCGTCTCTGGAATGAAAAGTTCTCTACATATCCATTAAGTCCATTTGATCCAGGACATTGTTCAATACCACAATACCATTGTTGATATTTTGTTTGGAAGATATATCCATTTTTGACAGTGGGGTGTTCAAATTCCCCACTATAACTGTGTTGTGATCAATATCATTCTGGAAGTCCTCCAAGATTTCCGTTTTATATTTGGGTGCCCCCACGTTGGGTGTGAGTATATGTACACTGTTTATGGCTTCTTGGTGGATTCCTCCCTTCATTGTGTACTGGCCCTTATAGTTACTATTTCCTCTTTCATGATGATATAATTTTCAGTGGTTCATTGTAGTTTCCCTATAGGTTTTGGTACTTCTCAGTAAGCTTATTGAGCTTTCTTCTAACCATTGCCTTGAACTTTTAATCTGATGATTGACTTTCCTGTTTTTCATTTTGCACCACCTCTGTGACTTTCACCTGTCCTTCCATTTGGGGCTTATTTCCCATTGTTTTTTACGCTCTTCTAGTTAGCCTCAGCTTCTAAGATGCATCTGTTGTGACTCCCTAAATTCGATGTATGAACCACTATAGCCAGAGTCCTGTGAGCTTCAATGGTGCAGACTCCGTGACCTCTGGAAACTTCCTGTTCTTGTGTTGTCAATTGTGTTAGGTCTCCATATATTTCTGGGTTTGTTTGATGTTAAATTTTATTGGATGCATCTTTTCCTCTAACTGGTAAACTGGTGGTCACTCCATCCAGCACATCTTGTATGCAGTTGTTCAGGGGCAATAGGTTTTGTCAAAGCTGCCTCTTTTTTTGTGTCCAAGGTTTTGAGGCTTCTCTCTACCTATATTTTAGTAGGTTGTTCTGGGTAATGTGTTCACCATGGGTTGTACTTCCAGATTGGTTGTGTGTGGAGGTGAATGTGGCTCCCACTCACTACTTTACCTTGTTTTCTTATAATTTCTTGCTGCTTCCTTGGTTGAAATGTTCTCATTTCCAGCAGTTATCCTGCTGCTCCCAGCTCCCACCAACTCTTTTATGTGCTCAGTAGAAAGCAGGAGGCAAAGTGGATTAAGACATAGAGCCTGTGTCCTCTTGGATTAAACTTAAAAAACATGTAAAGAAGAGATAGGAGATCCTTTGTTCAAGTATGCAGTTAAATGTGCTATTAAATCCAAATCGACACTTGTTGTTGTTTTATATTTTCACCTATTCTTATTTTGGTTTTCATTTTTTTAAATCGCGTTTTCCTGTTCACTTATACTTGTCTGCATTTCTCTTCCATCATCATCCTGGAACAAACTAAAACCACTTCCCTCCCTTTTTTTCAGCCACAAGTTGGTTTTCTCGATGTGTTCTTTGTAGTCATTCCTGAAAGCCCTCCTTCCTTTTGGCTTTCAAACTCCCTCTGATGACTATCAGACTGTTCTCCATTTCAGTTTTTCAAGTTATATTTTGCCTGGTTTCCTGGTGTGTTGATTGGAATCCATTAAAAGTGAGATTCTATGGTATGTGCCCCTTTCCACCTGGCCTATTTCACTTACGCCATTCCAAGTATGCTCTCACTGAGGATAGAAGTTGCTATTTTCTCTCTACTTCCTAGTATTCCATTCTGCATATGTGTCATGGTATTTAGATGTACTAATTTCCTGAGAAGCTGTTGGGTTGCTTCCAGGAAAGCAACAGTGCAGCTATGGACATTGCAGTGTGTGGCTTGTCGTGTGTTTTCATGGCTCTTGGGATATAATCCAGTGAGCAGAATTGCTGGGTCTCTGGGACAGTTCCATATGTTGTCATCTGAGAAAACTTCATGTTGGTCATGATGACTGACCTCTTTAACATATTGCTGAATGCAGTTTTCCAATATTTTGTTGAGGATTTTAGCTTCTATGTTCTTCAGCTATATTAGCCTCAAGTTTTCTTTCATAGATATGTCCTTATCTGGTTTTGAGACTAGGATGATGTTGGCTGAATAAGGAGTTTGGGAGTCTTCTACCTTCTTGATTTTTTTTTTTTGGAATAATTTGTGAAGGATAGGGGTTAGCCCTTCCTCAAATGATTTGTAACATTCTCCTGTGAATCCATCTGGTCCAGCACTTTATATACTGGAAGCTTTTTGATTGCTGCTTTAAATATAACTATGTGTTTTTGCTTTGTCCAGGCTCTCTGCTTTTTCTTTACTCATTTTTAGAAGAGTATGTATTTCTACATTTTGTCCATTCTACCTAGGATTTCCAATTTCTTGGCATATAGTTTTTTTGGAGCAATTTCTTATAATGCCCTGTATTTCTGTAGTATGAGGTGTAATTTCCTGTTTCATTTCTGATTGTGTTTATTTGGGTTCTCTCTCTTTTTTTTTTTCAATGAGTCTGCTTAAAGTGCTGTCCATTTTGTTTTCTTTTGCAACAGACCACTGTGGGATTCATTTACCCTTAGAATTGGTCTTTCAGTTTCTTATGTTGTTTAATACTGTTCTGGTCTTGCTAATTTCCTTCCTTCTACTGGCTCTGAGCTTCCTTGTTGTTCTCTAAGTTCTTGTAGGCATAGTGTTAGGCTGTTTATTTGAAATGTTTCCATCTTTTTTTAGGTAGGCCTGTATTGGTATAAGCTTCCCTCAAAAAGTGACTTCACTATGCCCCATTAAAACAGGCTGCATCCAAGGGGGTGGGGGGCAAATAGGGATTTGGAATGGGGTCCAGAACTCAAGGTACCTAGAAAATATTAGAAAAAAACATGCAACTTGTCCTTACCCGTTCCACCATAGGTGGGAGTTGAGGGAAGGGTCACATGGAGCATGAACATGCAGGGCTGTTTTGTACAGTCACACCCTTGCAGATAACCCATGGTATGGATATGTAACGTATCTATAGTTTGGGCAGGTTGCTTAGATATGTTAAATGGCTGTGGCCAGGGGAATGAAAAGGGACTCCCATCAAAGCTGTAACTGGTCCCCATTTTTACAGGGCAGGTCCCCATTATTACAGCACCTGTGTGGGTGCTTGGAGAATACTGGTTCCATGACATGGGGCCATAACTGTCCAGACTCGCGATGGAAGTCCAGTAGACTTGGAGTAATACAGAAATGCTGGTAGATGTAGCTCATTGTAGAAGGAATTGGAAGTGAGGGTATAGAGGAAGATTGGTGTGGGGATTTAAACCCAGGCACAGCAATCATTGGAGAGAGTACCACGTGGTTTTCCAGAGGACCCCTGGAGACATGTAAGAAGAAAGAGCAATGAGGCTTTGCCAGAGTGGGGACCCCCTCTTGGCTTTGCCAGGAAAAGAGATCCATGTGCTTTGGTCAGAGTGCAGGCTGTGGCAATTTTGGTAGAAGAGGACTATGTGGCTTTGGGGTCCCCCCTTTGGCCATGTGGACTGGGAAGCAGGAGAGACTTTGTCTGGAAAATAGGCACAAAGAACTCTTGCCAGTAGACCATGAGAAGGTACCACATGGCTTTGGATTAATTAGAGATCCTGCCTGGACAGCAACGTAGCAGAAGGTCACAGGGGCCTGGATTTCAATGTTTTACTTTTCCTGAGTTACATTACCCTCAAATAAGGTCAGGAGAATAAAGAATCACTGTGTGCATCAGTGGGTATCCTATAGAACTTTGATATTTTAAATGAAGACATTAGGTCACTATTTTAAGTCTGTATAGCATTCCTTTTCAAAAATCCTTGGCATTGAGAGATGTCTTTCCTATAGGTGGTGGATATAACTTACCTTGGCTGCTATTGTTCTGTAACACTGTAAGTTTTGCATTACTGTGAGTTCATTTTCATTTTTCCAGGAACTTTTTGATATCTTCCCTAATCTCATTCTTGACCCATTCATTGTTTAATGGCATGCTATTCAATCTCCATGTGTTTGAGTGTTTTGGCATTTTTACCTTGAGGTTTTTTTGTTTGTTTGTTTGTTTTTTTTTTTTTTTTGAGATTCAGCCCCTTGTGGTCAGAGAAAACGGGTTTTCTATTTTCAATTCTTTTGCAATTTTTGAGGCTCATCTTGTGTCCTATCGTGGTCCATCTTCGATGATGTTCCATGCACATTTGAAAAGAAAGTGAATTTTGTTTTTTGGGAAAAAAGGTTCTTTATGTATCAGTTCAATCGCTTTCATCTAATTCATTGTTCAATGCAACATCTTTGTTGATATTTTGCTTGGAAGATCTATTTTTGACAGTGGGCTGTTAAAATTCCCTAGTGTAAACATGTTGCTGTCAATATGTATTTTGAAATCCTCTGAGATTTTCTGTGTGTTTGGGAGCTCCACTTTAGGTGCATATGTGTTTAAATGTTTGTGTCTTCTTGATGGGTTCTTCCCTTGGGTATTATGGGGTGACCCTCTGGGTCTCTATTTATGGCTCTTTTTCTGAATTCTATTTTGCTTGATGTAAGTGTTGCTACCCTGGCTGTTTTCTCCTGTGCCTTTCTTGGAATATTTGTATCCAGCCCTTCACTTTCAGTCTGTGTTCTTTTGTCCAGAGGTGGGCCTCATTCAGGCAGTATACATATGGGTCATGTTTTCTTATCGATTCAGATAAACTGTTTCAATGGGAACATTTAACCCATTTACGTTTCAGGTTATTATTGATAGGTACTTACCGGTTGCTATTTTTTCATACCTGTGTTCCTCTCTCTTGCACTGTTTTTATTCCTGTCCTTAAAGCAGACAATTTAGCATGTCTTGCAGAGCTTGTTTGGAGGAGACTCTTTGAGGCTTCTTTTGTCTGGGAAGCTCCTTATTTGGCCTTCCATTTTAATTGAGAGCCTCACCGGATAAAGTAGTCTTGGTTGCAAGCCTGTGGTTTTCATTACTTGGAATGTTTCTTGCCTATACTTCTGACTGATAGTGTTTCTATTCAGAAGTCAGTTGCTGGTCTTATTGAGGCTTGCTTTTATGTTACTTTCTGTTTCTCCTTTGCTGCATTGAAGATTCTTTCTGTTTGGTGTTTGCTATTTTAATTATTGTGTATTCTGGGCTTGGCTCCTTATGGTTCCCCTTCATTGGGACCCTCTGTGTTTCTAGCAATGTGCATTTTATCCTCTCTTATCAAATTATAAAAGTTTCCATCATAATTTTTGGAAAAAGACTTACTATCCCTTACTCTTCTACTTCTCCTCCAGGTATCCCTATTATACAGTATTATCACATTTCATGTTGTCCTGTAATTCCCTTAACCCGTCTTCCTTTTTCTGAGTTTCTATTCAATTTCTCGCTCTTTCTGGGTGTTTTTTTCAACTTTGTCCTGTACCTCGCTATGATTCTGTGCTTATCCAAGCAGCTTGATTCCTTTTACTGTGTTCTTCAAATAAAAAATTGTATTCTTTATTTCCTCTTGGTCCTTGTTGATAGTTTATATTTCCCTTTTCATGTTGATATAACTTGCAGTGAGTGCACTGTAGTTTCCCTGTAGTTTCTGGTAGTTTTCTGTGAGCTCATTCAGCTTTCTGATTACCATTGCTTTGAATTCAGTATCTGGGTGTTGACTTCCCTCTGTTTGATGGAACATTCTTTCTGAAGCTTCCTCCTTTCCTTTCATTTTAGAATTCTTTTTCTTGCCATTGTTTGTGAAACTCTTCTTGTTTACCCATTTCTTAAATTGATCTGTTCCGACTTCCCTGTTTGTGGTGTGAACTTCTATAGTATAAAACCTGTGAGATACAGTAGTGCAGTCTCCTTGATTTCCTGAGCTCACTGGTCTTGGGCCATCAATTGAATTGGCTCTCTGTATGTCTTTGGGTTTTCATTGTTGTTGGATCTCTCTTTGGTGGATCCTTTCCTCCAGTTGACTGAGAGTTACTCCATCCACTACATCTTGCATTCTGATGGACAGGTTGTGTTGAAGCTGCTTCTTCTGTGTATGAGGTTTTGTGGCTTCTCTCTCACTCTTTTTCAGTTGTTTGTTCTGGGTAATTTCTCCAACATTTAGTTGTATTCCAAGATCAGTCCTGGGTGGAGGTTAGTGTGGCTTCCACTCCCTCCTTTGCCTTCTACCATTGTTATCTGTTGGTGGTTTCTTTGCTGGTGGGTTTTCCCTCAGGTATACTATTGTTCACAACTCCCACCTGCTCTTTTTGTGAACAGTTGGAACAGGAAGGCAAAATAGTTTACAACAGTAAGAGTGTGTCCTATGGTATTTAAAGTATCATCCTGTGGAGAAGAGATAGGGGGTCCTTTGGATATGTATAGAGTTACCCATGAAGTTTCAGACAATTTGCCACTTTTTAGAAGTGGGAAGAAGGTAAGACTCTTGTTAAGGGCAGAGAATGATTGTGAGTTGGATCTAGAAAGCAGTGTGCTTGTGGGAGGTGAGATTATGAGGTAAACTGAGAGCAAAAGATAGAGTACAGCTGTAATTTGTGAAAGAATAGAGTTAACCACAAAAGTAATAAAGTTCAGGAGCCAGTGAGGCGGGTTAAGATCTAGGAGGGGTGCTGTGTAGTATTTACAATTGTATGGAACAGCAATGATTTACAATAGTAGTGGAACACATATCATACGACAGAATCTTTGTGATCTGGATAAGAAGAATAGGGATTAAAAGAACTAGACTAGTGAGCTATTGGAACACAAGTGAAGTGGAAGACAGAAAATTAAAAACACACTCTGATAGACAGAACAAGTGAAACCAGTTAAACAATGCCATTTAACAAGCCAAATGAATATTTTACAGAAAGAAGAGAACTACCAAAATACTAGTAAACTAAGATATATAAGAATAATGAAAAGAATAATACAAATGTACAGTAACTTGCAAGTTCTCTGGAGCAGCAAAGTGAAATTTGCCTCACAGTCTCAACCGTTGATATGACCCCTCTATGAGTACAACTCTGGTCCTTCACAGCTCTAGGTCTTATTGTACCACTTGTCATAATAAAAAAAAAAGAGGGGAGAATAAATAAGAGGGAGGGAAAGAAGGAAAGAAAGGCAGGAGTTAAGAGAGGAGTTAAATGAAAAGTAAATTACTCAAAAAATAAAGCCTCCTGCTGGCTTCAATTGGCCAGGCCTGTTCTACTGGTTGTCCAGCAGGCTGCAGCAGGCTGAATGGGAGTTGGTTTCGGATTTTCCTCCCTGCCTTAACCACACTCTTTGTTCTGTTTGCCCAGCCTTCAGCCCAGTTCCTCAGTTCATTGCCAGGCCCCAGAGCCCTTCTGTGCCCAGCCTACACTTTCAGTCCACCAATAGCTCTGTCCTTGAGGTGCACCCACTGGGTCAGTCCACACACCACCTTCTAGCTCTTTATTGTCCTATATCCTAGGGACTCTTTGAGTCCTTTCAGCCTCTCCCCCACAATCTAAGTCAAGTCTTTCTGGGGCTTGCCAACTCCCAGAGCCATGCAGTTCTCCTCTGTGGGGATGTCTTCCCCTTCCTCTCAGAGAGCCAGTCAGCAGGGGTATCACCATGGCTGCTGCTGTGGATGCAGGTGTCTGTCTCTTCTGTGGCTTCCCCCAGGTAACAGGGGTTGGGTTCCAGGTGACTCTGGGAGGCGGGGGTCAGGTGTACTCCATGTCAGGCCTGGGGGCATGAGCACCTGGCCTGCGCTACTGGGGCAGGAGGGGCAACCACCGGTTTCACAGGTGCAGGTGCTCACCCTCACTGGGTGTTAGGTGTGAGCTCAGGACCTTCCATGTCACTGCAGGAGTGCCATGCAGCTGGATGGGGTAGGGACCTAGGAGGCCAGGGGTGGCTGCTGCAGGAAATTTCCCCAGCCTCCAAGTGCCTCTTTTCCTTTTGAAAAATTTCTTCTCCTCAAGCCTGCCTCTCCAAAGAAGTGCCTGGTCTTTCTCACAGACAACTCTCCAACCAGGCAAGGGCTTATTCCAGTGAGGGTCCCTCATGGCCCAACTCTTCCCAGCCAACACCCGAAATCAGCAGGTGCACACAGCTGGAGTGCTTGCCACTTCTTCCTCATCCCCACCCTCCAACTTCAACAAACAAGGCCCCAGGGAGGTTACTTGGGAAGAGAGGGCTCAGTGCTGCTCAAACATTGTTTGGAAGAAATGGGAGCCATTGACCTGGCTCTCATCTGTAAAAACCGGAGCAGACCCAGCAGGCATCAGGCCTAGGCCTGCAGCCACCCTGGTCCCCACACTTGTCCCAAGGACCATATTATCCTGGAGGGGTCTCCTTACCACCTGAGTTTTCAATGCACTCTAAAATTTTTGGCCTCCAACCTTCATATATGCTGGAATACCATTGGCTGTTTGCTCTATTCCTCAGAACATGGGCTAGGTGTGCCACCCATGTATAGGGGGAGGTGTTTGTTTTTGTTCACATATTTTCCTTGCATGTTTATTTTGTGCTGGAAACAGCCTAAGGGCCCATTAGTAAAGGAGTGGATCACAATACTGTGGTACATTTACACAAGAGACTATGGCATAGCAGAAGGACGGAGCTTATACCCTTTGTATGTTTGGAACTGGAGAGCATTATGCTGAGTGAAATAAGCCAGGCAGTAAGACAGACACAGCATGTGACCTCACCTTTATGTGGAACAATTACATTACTCTTGACTTCTTTTCATCTGTGCCTAAACTGGGCACTCAAACAAAGCATCAGTCTTCTCCCAGGCTGTTCAGCTAGAACATAGAATTTTGCTTACCTTTCACAACAGCATGGATGGACTTGGACAGTGTTATCATAAGTGAAATAAGCCAGTCAGAGAACAAGTACCATATGATCTGTCATATGTGGTGTGTAATTAACAAAAGAGACAAAATAGGAAAAGACCCATAGATATAGAAAACAGACTGACAGCTGTCAGAGGGGATGGGATTTGAGGGCTGGGTGAAACAGGTGAAGGGACTGAAGCAAAAGCAAAAAAAAAAAAAAAGAACAAACAAATAACAAAAACAAAAACGAAAACCCCACTAACAGACAGAGACAACTGTAAGGTAACTGCCAGAGGAAAAGTGGCATGGGGAAGGTAAAGGAGAGTAAAGGGGGATAAATGGTGATGAAAGTAGAATTGACTTGGTATGGAAAAGACACAATACGATATACTGATGGTGTTTTACAAGAATTGCACATCTCAAAGCTACATAACTTTATTACACAATGTGACCACAGTGAATTAGGTAGAAGTGTATTTGAAAATAAAATTTAAAAGTCATACAGTTTACAGCACATATATTAATGTTTCTGTGTGCAAATATTTCTAGCACCACACTGTCTAACACTTTAAGGTGAGTTTTCAAATATCAAAAATAAAGAGCTTATGGCTGTAATTCTTATGATTTTAGTAATGTTAACAGAAAGAAAAAAAAAACTTATTCTTCTAGCTTTCTATATGCTGAGAGAATTCTGGCTAAGTGACTTTTGCAAGACAAACTGATGGTGTGTTCCTCTGCCCACTGCTTATCCAAATTGTGCTATAACTAGGTTTTAAAAGCAGAGAGGTCAGCTGTTTACAAAAATTGTGTTTGAACTTGAGGGTTAATCAATTAAAGTCATGAAATGTAAAGAATACACAAAAGCTATTAATTATTAGAGTTACTAAAACTTAACAAAAAATACAAAAGTTGTATTAGCAAAAAATTTATACAAAGTGTCTTTGCAAAATGAAGACTGCCTTATCAATTTAGTTATGTCTATTAAAGATATGTGAGCTATATAAATAAGGCAGTGTAGTTAGTACTGCATCCCTTTCTTTTGGTTATTTTTATTTACAGTCTGAAAAAGGTAGTTATTTCTGAAAACAAGCTGTAAGGAAATGAACCGTGGTGACAGGTGTAATAAGAGTCACTATTGCTTATAGTAGTGCCTATATGTCTTTATCGCTAATAAGTAAAAAGTGTCTCATGAATCACATACTTCTGTACCTCTGAATATGAAGCAGTCTGCTCTTTCACATCCGTGTTGATTTCCTTCCATTGGAACCCACTACCACTATACATTTTAGAACTCCTGAACCACCCACAAAATGGCACAAATGCTCACAATTTAATTGATCACGGCATGTAAACATTTCCTGGGTGAGCTACGATGTTTTCGAACAAGGGTTGCCAAAGGCTCACATATCAAACATTTGAGACTTATTCAAATACTCCCGTAAAGGCAACACTAGCCAGTTTCAGTCCTGGTTTGCCAACTCCAGTTGAAGAATACAGTGGATATTGGGCATGCTCCAGTTCATTTCCAAGGGAAGGCTTTTCATCAGGTCCCTTCCCATCCCTTTCTCCAATTGGTAAGGAGAAAACAAAAGCTCCTCAAACAGGCTAGATCCTTCCAATGTCTTATTTCACACAATATTTTATAATACACCCAGTGCTACCAAGTGAATAGATAGACCAAGTTCTGTCAACCACATTGCTCTCAATCCAAGATTTACCTTCCACACAAAATAAGGGACAAAGAAGTGTGATGGGCCACAGAACTGTCTCTGTAAAGTGTTAAAAACTTAGCAACAGGTCAGTCTTGGTACAATATGATCACTAGCATCAATTACAAGTTGAATTATAACTCTGAAACATAACCTCACTTCTACGCAAAGAGATGGACCCCAAATTTCATTCGATAGCTAAGGAAGATACTCATAAAAGCTTGTTGTGGGACTGGGGGATATTTTGATTCTGCTAATGCTGGCATAACATTTAGTCATATTTCATGTACATTTCCTATTCAATCTGGACTGTTGATTATCATCGAAGTCTATAGTTAGATTCTTGGCTCTTTTCCCTCATAGATAATTTTGCATTTTTAACCAATTTTAGATTTTAAGTGTTAGAGGAACGTTGAAATAAAAAATGTAGCTTTTAGGCACTGAAGTAAGTAAGAAATGAAATCACCATTTTCAGAAATTTGTTCATTCTAAATGCAGAGCCCCATTACCAATTTTTCCTTAGATATCTGTGTAACATAAACTAAAGCAGTACAACATTCTGAGATATGTGAATATTGAGCCTATTTGCTGTCCACTGACTTGCCAGCAAACACCCATTTCTTCACAAATGGCATCTTCATATACATAAGCTGCCCCTACTTTGAGACTTAGCAGTCATCTCAATTTGGCAAGTGTTAATAATAGTATCAAAAAGCCGATATGGCCCTGGCTGGTGTAGCTCAGTGGATGGAGCTCAGGCCTGCAAACCACACAATCGTGGTTTGATTCCCAGTCAGGGCACATGCCTGGGTTGCAGGCCAGTTCCGAGCGGGGGACTCACGGGAGGCAACCATACACTGATATCTCTCTCCTTCCCTTCCTCTCTAAAAAGAAAAATTAATAAAGTCTTATAAAATAAAAGCTGATATGAATCAAACATACTATGCTGGTTTCGTATACCATACTCATCTTAGTTTTAGGTGGCATTAAAGTGAGCCAATAAATGAAACTAATCATTTTATATGGCTTGTTCTTCTGTTAGTGGACTAGAGAGTTAAAATAAGTTTTAGTTTCACATAGGGAGCCACTGTTAGAACAAATCTAAATTTAATTGTAAGTAGGTGCAAGACCCAGAGTTAAGGCAATGAGCACACTAAGTGATAACACTGAAACCATAAGGCAATGAGTAGACATATTCCAATGAAGGGGAAAACAGGACAGATAGGTAATACAACTGTAGAAATGTATACACTAAAGCAGTGCAAGAGTGCTAAGCACTCGTGTATCATGCAGTTCAATGGTTCTAAGAAAATGCAGAAGTAGAAAACTTTAATCAGAAAACCTATTCTAAGTGCTATGGAAAAGTTATATACAAAGTACATTTCAATACTTGAAGTATTTGTTACTACATCAACTGAATCAATGCCCAAAAGAGATCATGTGGAAAGGGTCTTCAGAACTGCATTTTGCTTCATTTCCTCCCTTGGTCTTATCCTGTAAGTAGATTTCTGGAGCTACTATGGAGGAAGTGTTCAAGTCTTTCTTAGAATCAACAATAGTACAGGGCTGTATCGCACGTGTTGCTAAACGCACATCTGCTGTTTCCACAGAGGTCTTTCAAGGCTTCCACCTTCTGACTAAGATCATTTTTTTCCACTTGAAGTGCTCTAAACAGCTTCTCTTGTCCTGGCTGGTGTAGCTCAGTGGATTGAGTGTGGGCCTGTGAACCAAAGGATCAAGGTTCGATTCCCAGTTCAAGGTACATGACTGGGTTGCAGGCTGGTTGCCAGCAAGGGATGCATGACAGGCAACCACACATTGATATTTCTCTTCCTTTCTCATTCCCTTTCCCTCTAAAGATAAATAAAATCTTTTAATAATATATAAATAAATTGAAAAAATGAAAAAAAATCAGCTTTTCTAATTTATGCACAAGTTTTCTTGCCAACACAGGTTTTCAATTCCTTGTGATAAAGGTCTAGGAGTTAAACTGTTGGGACCTATAGTATATGTATATTTAACTTCCACCTCTTCTTGGGCTTACTTGCTATTCTCTTAAGTGAAATATATATTTAGGCACTTCCCCCAATTTCTCATTGTAGTGTTGGTTTTTCCTGTCATATATTCTAGATTGATAAGACATACATTTGCAAATAATTCTCTCAATAATTTATTCCTCTAAAATTTTTGGCAAGGCAGTTTTTCATTGTGCTAAAGTCTAATAGGTCAACTTCTCCTTTTAAGACTACACCTTGGGGTGAAGGCTGATTAACTGTTGCCTAGCCCAAGACAATTAAACTTTGCCTATGATTTTCTTTCTAAGTTTTTGGTAAGTTTTCATTTATTAAAGCACTTATACACAAAATTAATTAATCAATTAATTTTAGAGAGCAGGGAAGGAAGAGGGAAAGAACCACCAATGTATGAAGGATACATTGATAAGCTGCCTCTTGCATGCCACTAACTGGGGAACCTGGCTGGCACCCCAGGCATGTGCCCTGACTGGGAATCAAACTGACAGCCTTTTGATTCACAGGCCAGCACTCAATCCACCCAGCCAGGCCTTACCAGCCAGGGCTACTTCTAAAATTTTTATAGTTTTACATCTTACATCTAAGTCCATGACACATTTTGAATTGCATTTTTATATAAGATGTGCGTTTTATGCCAAAGTTTGTTTTCTTGCATTTGTGTGTCTGGTTACTCCCACATCACTTGTTGAATTGACTATACTTCCTCCATTGAATTGCTTTTGTGCCTCTGTCAAAAACCAACTGGTTATCTACTATGCCATCTTGATTACTCCAGTGAGTCTTGAAGTCAGGTAATATGAGTCCTTCAAACTTTTTCTTCAAAAATGACTGAGCTCATTAAATTTTGTACATGGATCCTTTCCATTTCCCCATTCTGTCTCCCACTTTATTCTAGAGAAGAAAGTTCTTGCATAAGCTCTTCCTTTTCCTGTTGCAACTCCTGTAAATGCTTTTGGTTTTGCTCCAGTCTGTCTTCCAACCACTGCAGGAGAGGCCCACTGACTGCTGACATCTGATTGCACAGATTCTTGGTGAACACTGAGCCATCATGGATCTTGGTTACTGAGTCCAGATGTGTAAGATTGTGAAACCTTCTATATGCATCCTACTCCTCTTGGCACAGGATCTTGGGCAGATCAACTGCTGATTCAAGGCACAGTTTACCAATGGTTACATGAGATACAACATGGATTGGGATTTCAATTCTCTCATACTCTCGGTTGTTTTGAGCCTGAATGTATTGAAAACAAGTGTAGAGTAGCCCACCAATTTTGTGTGTTTATCTTCTAAGAAACAGGAAAAAATAAGTCTTACAAAGCATCAATCCATCATCTGGTACATGGCATGTAAGTGAATATCAACATACAAAGGCCAAACACTTGTATGAGGATGGGAATGATACCAGCCCACTATTCTCATGGGACGACCTGTCAGTTCAGCCACCTTCTCTGCCTCTGTTGAAGCTGTAGATAGCTGCTCTGTAGAAATTTTGACTTCATTATTCCTCTCATCAGAACGTTGCAAGATGATGACAGAATGAATGTGAACAGTATCAACCTTTTCAGTAACCATGTGTATTTTAGTTCTGGCACATGTAAACTTAAGAGTCATTCTTTGTGTCATTATTCATCTCTCCTATACACAGTCCCATCACATCCTCCTCCCTCTGTGCTCGGAGCATGATAGAGACAAACTAGGAAAGCATCCCACTCAAGATGAACTTCCTGCACCGCCATCTTGGTCCAACCCTGCTCATGAGTGCTTCGGGCCAACTCAGGCCTGACCAACCCGTAGCTCCAGCCACTCCTCTATTCTTCAAAATGGATACTGTGCTCTATTCAGCTTTATATACCCTAAAATACATAGAATAGTAGGTTACACATTAATTTTTGAAACACTTTAGGAAATCTTACTCACCAATTTAAAACTCTCCGTCAAGTGAGTGGTTTTTTATTCCAAATGTGTACCACACAGGGACTGTCGGCCAGATTAAATATAACATACTGTATCTACTCAAGAGAAACATTGCACTACTATTAAAGTAGAAATTAGGGGAAAGTATGTAGCAACACAATGAAATGTATACATTCCAGAGTAAAAAGATACCAAAATATGTTCATTATGTTTATAATTAAGCAAAGGTACTTATCATCAAAGCCTATAACAAACAAAATAAGATACTGGGTGACAAGTTAGGACTCTAAATTCCTTTTTGTTACTAATCATCTGTTTTGTATAAACTCGAGATTCATTCCAAATTTACAACCGGATGTGTACTCAGGGTACACTTAAATTTCCTTGGAGATTATTAGATAGCACCACCTAGTGTTCCTACTCAGTAATAGAAAAAAAAAGAAAGAAAGACCAAGCAAACAACAAAACAAACTCTGAAAGAGTTCTGACAGCTTAACAGACTCAACTGCACAGTTTGAAAAAAATACAGATGTCTCCTGGGTCCTAACCCAGGCCCCCATAAAAGCCCTATGCGTTATGCCTGAACAATCACATGTTGAAAGAGAAAATAATCCCTGTGTGATACACAGAATTGAGAAATGCTAATTTAGTGGATGCATCTCCACCATGGTACAGCCATAAAGTCAAATAGGCATATTTTGTGACATGGAGGTAGTTTATCTTATATTGTGATATATAAGAGACAGTAATATATTGTCAAAATCCACATTACTTTGGAAAGCAAAATTGGGTACATGGAAAGAAGCAGCAGCAAAACTGGGAATGTGAAAGTGGATGTAATATGTACATATGTGTATATGTTGGTACATAGAGGGAGGTTTTATTAGAGAATATACCAAGTTTAGCTATGAACTATAAGAAAAAGCAATCCCTTTATTTGCATGCCTGCACATGAAAGACAATTCCTAAGCTACAAAGATAAGTCCTGTTAACTTTGATGATTAGATCACATCTCATTTTAAAACTTTGAAGTTTTACTAGTAAGCTCAGAATAAACATAAACTATATGTCAGGTACCATAAAGATAGTGCATTTAGATTCTTCAAAATATAAAACAGTTATAAGCCTACAGAAGATAAAATTTTAATGAATGTTTTAAAGGATTAATTTTAATTAGTGGAAGTGCTTTTCATAAGAAAGTATATTTCACACTTCTGCCAAGATGGAGGTGTCAGTGGAAACACTGTGCCTTCTCCCACAACCATGTTTGAATACAACAAAGGTTTAGTAAACAAAGACACAGCCAAAGAACAGAAAATTGAACTATACAGAAGTCCAACAACAATGAACTGTTCAACCGAGACCGGTAAGAGGGGTGGAGCCAGCAGCGGAGCAGGGTCGGGCAGGAAAGATCCCCCAACCCAGGCCTGCAGGCAGCTGGGGTAGCATCATGGACCCAGATAGGGTGCGGGGCAGGCAGACCATGGTCACACATTCTCATGCAGATAAACCAGAAGAGGAGTGAGCAGTGAGACGGACCACGCAGGCCCCAGCGGGGGGAAACAAGTGAGGGCACAAGGCGGCGGGCAGACCAGGGTTGCACATTCACACATAGTGGGACAGACCATGTGGCCCCAGCGACAGCAATGGGAAGTGTCAGAGGGGTCCGCCATTGCTTTCCTTTGCCCCCACCCCCACATACAGAGTCAAAACCCAGTGACTGAGTTGCCCCGCCTTGGTGAACACCCAGGGCTCCACCCCTCATACATAACAGGCATGAACAGTCCGAAATATGGCTCAAGAAGAACTCAAAGCCCCAGAGCCAATAAATCTAAGCAAAAAAGAAATAGCAAACCTCTCAGATGTACAGTTCAAAACTCTCTGGTGATCAGGATACTCACAGAACTAGCTGATTATAGTCACAAATTAGAGGAACATATGAAGGCTAAACTAAATGAAATGAAGGGAAATGCACAGGAAACCAATAGTGATGGAAAGGAAATTGGGACTGAAATCAATGGAGTGGGCCAGAAGGAAGAACAAAACATCCAAGCAGAAAAGAATGAAGAAACAAGAATTTTAAAAAATGAGGAGAGGCTTAGGAACCTCCCGGACATCTTTCAATGTTCCAACATATGAATCACAGGGGTACCAGAAGGGGAAAAGAAAAAGCCACAAGTGAAAAACTTATTTGAACAAATAATAAAGGACAGCTCCCCCAGTCTGGCAAAGGAAATAGACTTCCAGGAAATCCAGGAAGCTCAGAGAGTCCCAAAGAGGTTGGACCCAAGAAGAAACACACCAAGGCACATCATAATTACATTGCCAAAGATTAAAATGAAGGAGAGAATCCTAGAAGCAGCAAGAGATAAGGGGACAGTCACCTACAAAGAGTTCTCATCAGTCTGTCAGCTGACTTCTCAAAAGAGACCTTACAGGCAAGAAGGGGCAAGAGGGGGCTAGAAAGAAGTATTCCAAGTCATAAAATCCAAAGACCTACAGCCAAGATTGCTTTTTCCAGCAAAGTTTTCATTTAGAATGGAAGAGTTCATCATCACTAAGCCATTTTTATATGAAATGTTAAAGGGACTAATCTAAGATAAAGAAGATGAAAAATATGAACAGTGAAAGGACAGCAAACTCATAGTTATTAACAACCACACCTAAAACAAAAGCAAACTAAGAGGACAGCTAGATAAGGAGCAGAACCATAGAAATGGAGATCACATGGAGGGTTAGCAGCAGGGGAGTGGGAGGAGGAGAAGAGGGGAGAAGGTACAGAGAATAAGTAGGATAGACGGTAGGTAGAACATAGATGGGGGAGGGCAAGAATAGTAGGGAAAATATAGAATCTAAAGAACTTGAGACACATGGTCATAAACAAAAGGGGGGAATGGTGGGGGAGGGGGTGTGCAGGGTGGAGGGCAATGAAGGGGGGAGTAGGAAAACTGTAATGGTATAATCAATAAAATATTAAAATAATAATAAATAAATAATTTTTAAAAAGAGATTATGGTACATGGAGAAAATTTTTTGAAAATATCTTATGTTGAAATGTATAAAATGCATTCATTCCCTTTTGATCTGTGTTTTTAAGAGGTGATCAAACAGAAATATTAAAATATTTTAAGTGCTAAGAGGATAGTTAAATAATTTCTTGTTAAAATCACAGTATTTGTTATACACATGCCAGAGTGTGTGTGTGTGTGTGTGTGTGTGTGTGTGTGTGTGTGTACAGCTAGATTCTTGGGCTCCAGACTAGATCTTCTGACTCATTTTCTCTGGGGATGGTGCCCAGGATTTTCATTTTTAAAACACTTCCGTGATATCCCTATGCAGTCATACTTACACATTACTGAAACTTTAAAAGTTTCAGTAATGAAACTTAAGAGAAAAGAAGTCCTCCTGGCATTTACATTGCTCATTCCTTCAGAAATATTTATTGAAGATTTCTTTATTGAAATGTACCCATCTGACCTAGCCTCTGGATATACTGTACTCTAGTGAATAAAATAACATTGGTGACTTAATGGAGCTTCTGGCTTGGGAAAGCAAGTAATGAAATAAAAAAACTTTTTGCAAACTATTAAAAAAAAGAAAGTATACTTCCCCTCTTTTAAGAGAGAATGCTATTGTTTAAGTCAAATAAAAATGCATTAATAGGTATATGAAGGGGCTTCTAATAAAAAGCAACTCTGAGGATAAAATATCACCACACTATTAATGGTGGTCGTGCTGCTTAAATATAATTCAAAACCTGATTCGGACATGTTCTTAATATCCTCATCCGCATTTTTAAAGTTCAGTTTTTGAACTAAGCAACAATTCAAGTGAATGATGGAGCAATTTCTATGAAAAATTTCATATTTGTATTTTATGACTATAGAAATAATTGTTCAAAGGTCATAAGAAACACAAGATTTCAGACTCCTAGTCAAGATAGAGGTGTACGTAGAAGTGCTTTGCCTCCTTGCACAACTGCAGAAAATTTACAACCACACCTCAAAACAAGTAACACCCAGAAAGTAAGATGTCAAACTATATACAAGTCCAAGGTCCAAGCATTTAAAGAAGCCACATTCATCCAGATGGGTCTGAGCGGCGGACATTCAGACATAGCAGAGAGGCATACAGACCAAGCATGGCGTTGAGAGGCAGTGAAACAGGTGGTCCCATATTGACATATGTCAGATAAAAATTGGGAAGGGTATCTCAGGAATGAAGGGTCCCAGTCTCAGAGGCCAAACCACACAGCCCAAAGTTCCAGTGCCAGGAAGATAAATCTCCATAACAGCTGTAAAAACCAGTGGGGGCCGGGGGTGGAGTGAGAGATGAATACACTGTTGGATTTTCAGAAGACTCTGCTTAAAGGGCCTGCATGGACTTAGAATTTACACAGACTCACCACCTCTGGGATTCAGCACTAGGGCCACAGCTGGAAGAGCAACAATCACATATAGAGAGTAAGTAAGTCAAGTGACCAAAAAGGGCAAGTGCCAGGCAAACCTCCAAAAGCCAGGTAGTGGCACTGTCCACTCTCTGAGCCCTCCCACCAAACAGAGCCACAGAGAGATGTAGGTTGCCCCACCCTGGGCATAAATAAAATGTCAAGGGTTAAAGATAAAGAGAGAATATTAAAAGGAAACCTTGCAAGATGGATAAAAGACTTAAATATAAGTCATGACACCATTAAAGTCCTAGAAGAGAATATTGGCAGGAAAATCTGAGATATTTCATGCAGCAACATTTTTACTGATATGTCCCTTAGAGCAGGGACGTAAAGGAAAGAATAAACAGATAGGATCTCATCAAAATTAAAAGCTTCTGCATGGCTAAAGAAAACAGTATTAAAATGAAAAGAGAACCATCTGTATGGCAAAACATATTTGCCAATGACACCTCAGACAAAGGTTTAATCTCCAAAATACATAAAGAACTTACACAACTCCACTCCAAGAAGACAAGCAACCTAATTAAAAAGTGGGCAAAGGACTTGAACAGACACTTCACCAAGGAGGACATACAGAGGATGCAGACACACGTGAAATGATGCTCAATATCACTAACTTTTAGAGAGATACAAATTAAAACCACAGTGAGATAACACTTTACACCAGTCAGAATGGCCAACATAAACAAAGCAACAAACAACAAATGCTGGAGAGGTTGTGGGGAAAAGGGGACCCTAGTTCACTGTTGGTGGGATTGCAGACTGGTACAACCATTATGAAAAACAGCATGGAATTATCTAAGAAAACTAAAAGTGACTATGCCTTTTCACCCAACAATTCCACTGCTAGGAGTATATCCCAAGAACACTGAAACACCAATCCAAAAGAACCTGTGCACCCCAATGTTCACAGCAGCACAGTTTAGAACAGCCAAGAGTTGGAAGCAACTTAGGTGCCCATCAGTAAATGAATGGATTAAAAAACTATGGTACATTTACACACTGGAATTCTATGCAGCAGAAAGAAACAG
Source organism: Sturnira hondurensis (assembly GCF_014824575.4). Lineage (NCBI taxonomy): Eukaryota > Metazoa > Chordata > Mammalia > Chiroptera > Phyllostomidae > Sturnira > Sturnira hondurensis. The sequence goes on along the minus strand of NW_028083718.1, from coordinate 41,324 downwards.
GGAGCTCCTACCTTTTGCAACAGCATGGATGGAACTGGAAAGCATTATGCTGAGTGAAATACACCAGGCTGTGAAAGACAAACACCATATGATCTCACCTCTAACAGGAATCTAAACAACAAAACAAATAAGCAAGCAAAATATAACCAAATACATCGAAATACAGAACAGGCTGACAGGGACCAGAGGGGAGAGGGGAGAACATTTCAGGAGAAAAGGGGAAGGATTCACAGAAACAAGTATAAAGGACACATGGACAAAGAGTAAGAAGGGTGAAAATGGAAGGGAGGTGGGGAGCACTGGGAAGGTGGGCTGGGATTGGAGTAAAAGACAGAAAACTGTACATGAACAATAATTAAATTAAAATAATTTTGAATAAAAGAAAGAAATCTTGCAGGAAAGAAGGGTTTGAAAAGAAGTATTTGAAGTCATGAAAGGCAAGGACCTGCATTCAAGATGACTCTATCCAGCAAAGCTATCATTTAGAATGGAAGGGTAGATGAAGTGCTTCCCAGACAAGGTCAAGTTAAAGAAGTTCATCACCAAGCTCTTATTATATGAAATGTTAATGGAGCTTATCTAAGAAAAAGAAGATGGAAACTACCAACAGTAAGATGACAACAAACTGGCAACTACTAACAAGGAACCTAAAAAAAAAAACACAAACAAACAAACTCAGCAAACAGCTAGAACAGGAACAGAATCACAGAAATGGAGATCACATGGATGGGTTCAGAAGGGAAGGGGAATGATGGGAAAAAGGTGTGGGGATTAAAATGCATATTTGGCAGGTACAAAGTAGGCTGGCAGATGCTGAGAACAGTGTAATAAATGGAGAAGCCAAAGAATCTATATGCAAGACCCAAGGACATGAGATCAGGGGTGGAACTACTGGAGGGAATGGGGGTACTGAGCAGAGGGTAGCAGGAAAAGGGGAGAAACTGGGATAACTGTAATGGCAGAATTAGCACAATATTTAAAGAAAAAAAAGGAACACAGTATTTGCTAGTAAAAGGATACACTTTATACAACCTATTCCAGGACGTCCACAGAGATACACACAAGATAAATGTGAAATTCTATAACTTAAAAATGTTTTTTAACAACATTTTCTACATTTCACAGAATACTTTCAGAACTGAACCTACTAGACTAAAGTTGGAAAAGGCAGCTGGAAGAATTTTTTCATAGAGGTTAGACATTTAACAGCGTTTCTTCTAACAACACAGTAAACTGAGAATTTCATGTTAGAGATTTGTGGTGTGGCCCAACAGACTCATGGACACAGGGAGACATGGCCAGATGGCTAGGCAAGAGGGAGGGTCCCAAAGCAGCACAGGAGAGGCTGTGTCCCTGGGTAAAGGGTAAACAAGAGTCACATTGGCCCAGTAACAGATATAGGGCAGTATCTGAGGACAGATTTCTCCAGCCTCACCAGAGGTGCTGTGGGCAGGGGACCTTGCATGGAGTCTGAACAAGGTAGAGTGTGATGAAGGGGAAATCCCTCCTATCACCTTCTGGTTCCTGATTTAAGGAATAAACCGCAGGTCACACCAGCATGTGTATCTAAAGGTTAACACAATGGCAGGGAGCAGTGCTTACCTTCCCATCTAATCTGAAAAAAGAAGGGTTTAGCTGCAGAGCACACAGAGGGGCAAACCTCCAGGACTGTCTGGTCTAACGTCTTATAGCAGGGCCAATTGAGGCATTAACTCTTTAATGGAGATTCTCAAAGGATTAAGGCTTAATGCCATAAGGCAGAGGTGCTAAGGCACTCTGGACACTCAGAAACACTCTGAAGATATTCCTGGTTCTCATAAATAGGGAAGGTTGCTTCATTAGTTTGTAAAGGCTGGGTATGCTGCTAAATGTCCTATATTGCACAGTTCAATCCCATTAAATAAAGAGGTATGCAGGCCAAAATATCAATAGCGCTGAGGTTTGGAAACCATGCTATTGTCCATGTTATATTAAAGTCCATGCTATAATAAATAAGTCTTTTTTTAAGACTTTATTTATTTATCTTTAGAGGGGAAGGGAAGGAGAGAGGGAGAGAAATATCAATGTATGGCTGCCTCTCACATGTCCCCTGCTTGGAATTGGCCTGCAACCCAGGCATGTACTCTGACTGGGAATCAAACCTCGATCTTTGGTTCACAGGCCAGCGCTCAATCCACTGAGCTACACCAGCCAAAACCTATTATCTGTTTGTAAGTGTTATCTAAATGATCTGTTGTTCATTTTACTTGCTCTCATGAATGAAGGCAAATACCACAAATTGGTCATCTGATGATACACTATTTTAACATTTTGTAAATTTAATTAATCAAGTCTTCTAAACATCTAGCATTATCAACTGACAGTGATACAGAAACAAACCCCCTCCCCCTGGGGAGTCTTATTATTCCATTTTCTTCTTTGCCAGGTAGGAATTGTAGCTCTAAATGCCAGAGCTTGGTTAAAAGGAAAGGGACTACTTATTCCAAAGTTACACAGGTTTATAGTCATGGCAGAATGTCACCATTCAATCCCAAAGTCTCTATAAAACACCAGCAAACACACACACAGTGCTGCCCCTTCCTTGACAAACGAGGCCAATCAGGAGTACCCAATCTCAGGAAAAGAAAATAGAAGTCCATTGCTCAGCAAGGCTCCTGTTCTTAATACAGACCTGCCTCCTCATGGCCAGCTGGGAATCCTTCTGCATCCTTTGAAACTTTTCATTCCACATGGCTACTACATCTTGCTTTTCTGTTTCCAAAGCTGTGTGATCAAGACAGACCCCTCCATTTTCCAAAACCAAGTGGGTAAGCCACCCCCAACCTGTGGCTGATGTCTAGGTTTAAATCCCATGTGGATCTTCCTCTGTAACTCCATTTCTGACTCCTCCCACAATCACTAGCATTCTTGTATTCTCCACCTTCCTTGGCTTCTGTAGTAATTGTGGACAGGCGTGACCCCACGGCACTGAGCAAAGCATTTTCAAGCTCTCACACTGGTGCTATTTTGGGAACTGCCCTGCCTGGTTTCAGGAGCTGCAAACCCCCTAGATATAAGGTTGAGTCAGCAACCTTCGAACTGTGAGCCACTGAGGAGACAAAGCTTATCTCCTTGGCAGGGGCCCCACTTTTGCTCCTTTTTCCATAACTGGCCTCCAATGCTTGATCAGATAACCAATGACAGGTAAGATTCTCCCAAAGGAGGAACCACCTACAACAGGCAAAATCACCTGGAGGCCCCATGGAAGGACTTCAGGGGGTATGGAGAAAGTGAGTGATGGACCCTCACCCCTGGCTCTGAGGAAACCTGAGTCCCCAGTCTGTCTGTGAGAAGTCTGTAAGAATTCCTTGCCTATCTGCCTTCTCTGCCTGACTTAAACCTGAAAACAATGACTGAGGGTGGTGGAGCCCTGTGCTGAGAACAGTGGGCTCTCTGGGTTATTAGACCTGAGAGAGGATATGCAAAATCCTGTGAAGCCTGCTTTGCTAATAATGGTCTTAGTTAAATGATAACATCCCAAGGAGAAAATGAGTTTGTTTTCCCAAAGGTTTGAAGCCTTTTAGCTGATTGATCCTGACTTAGAAGAAGCCTAATAGTTCTTTTTATGCTCTCTACTGTGTACTGCCTGACAATGATAAAGTTGTAGCTGAACTCCTACTAAATAAGTAAATAAATAAATTAATTAATAAAATTAATGAATGAATGCCTGTCTAGGTGAGGCTTGGAGCGCTCTCCTCCTGAGTGGTGGCTAGGCTGTTCTGAGGCACTCCCGTCTTGAGGGAGTAGCTGCACCATCCCTTTTCCTTCACAAGACGTGGGAGTCTGTGTGAATTTTTCTTGAGTTTCCATCCACAATGCCACAGGCACTGCAGGCAAGGGCACACTTCAGTGCTAACCAAGGAGCTGCCTCCCAGTTACATCGAGGGTCAAGTCACACCTATCTTCCTGGCTCCAGGCCAGCCAGGAGGCTAGTCTGCTGTTATTGATAATCAAAATACGTCTCATCTCCCTTATGCTGCTTTTCCCAGCCCCTAAGCTAGGTTTGAAGGGGGCCCTGGGCTGCCCTCCTTAAGTCCTACACCCCATTACAATAGCAGAAGACACTAAGGTTTATACAAGTAGCCCAGCTACAGAGAAAAGCTTATGTTTATAAAGTGAAGCTCTCAGCAGTGGCTGGCAAAAGAGACAAAAAGTCATTTGGGGCCTCCCCTAAGTTAAGTTAGGCTAGGAAAGTATTCCTTTTCTAAACTCACTAGAGTTCTCAAGTAGTCCTAAAACTCTGAGAGGAAGACAATTAAATTGGCCATAGAAAATACAAAGGAATTTTGGGCTGTGGGCCTCTGGAGAAATAATGTGGGATTTTACAGTGTCCAGAGAACTGCTACTTGTGATACAGATTACTGTGCAACCTGCCCTGATTAGGGTATATAGAAGGGTAATCTTGTTATACATGTACTTAAAATCAGGTCAGTGAGGTTATTTTTAGCTTTTTTTTGGAGGCCTTCTGACAGTTCTCTTCCTTTCTTCTTTCCCCTAGAATTGAACTCAGAGTATGTAGTCTGGAAAACCAAAGCAAGTCAAGTCTCCATGCGTCTTCTACTCTAACCAATACACATAAAAAGAACAGTATCTCATGCATGAAAAAGGAACATTTATTGTCCCTACATCAACTTGCTTCACCAGTGGATGATAAATGATGTCTCCAAAAGATCTCGAAATGTTCAAGCTTAAGAACAAGTAGTATGGGGTGGGTAGAAGCACAAAAAGGAGCAAAGATTAAATAGAAACTCAAAAAAAATTTTGGAAGGAAAATTAATCTGGGCAGTGGAAAAAACAATTCAGCCACATTAAAATGATTTTCCTATGCCACTAAGTGACTAGTATGTTGTTAGGCTAGAGAAGGCGAGTGATCATTAGAGAGTATAGTGGAACACCGGAGGTTCCCCAGGGCTAAGATAAAGGACTTGCATACAGAACACAGACCCTGTTCTAAGACCAAATGTTCCCCCTTTCTGGTAAAGTGCTGAATCATGGTGACTCATGAACACACCTGTGCATATGCCGAAGATGCTATGCAACCCTGCTTCATTATAATAGCACTATCATATATTAACATTGTGCAGCCCCCTTCTCCAGTGGTCAATCAAGAAAAATAATGGGAGACTACATTCACAGTAGCTTTAAAATAAAACCACTGGTACACGCACAATAAAAGCCCACCAAAACTAGCCAGGAAGGATTCACTATATAAGAATAGCATCCCTCCGGCCCATGAGATGAATAGCTGTGAAGAGCGGACCTGCTCCCATGCTCTGTGGAGTGCATTATTTGCTCTGTGGAGTGTATTATTGCCTAATCAATCTCCTCTCCTCCTCTCCTCTCCTCTCCTCTCCTCTCCTCTCCTCTCCTCTCCTCTCCTCTCCTCTCCTCTCTTCTCTTCTCTCTCTCTCTCTCCTACAAACCCTCTGTGTTCCATTCATTCTTTGCACTTAATCATCAAGAACCTCATTACCTGTGCCTATCTGTGACACCTACATCTTCAGAACATTCCATGTGACTCCCATGCACAGTAGAGCTGGGAAGCACCTTTCCAATTGGTCTGTATATTTCTTTATCCTATCAAGCAAACAATCTCAGTCTTTAAGTGTGCACCACAACCTTCTGGGATGCTTGCAATAATGCAGACCCCCAAGTCCACACAATGTCCAGTGTAAATCTCGGGACAGGCTCAGGTATGTGCATTTTTGTAACTACCCTTATGTCACTGATTAAGAGCCTCCCACCATCACTGCCATGCTTTGAGGGATACATTGCAAGACTGTGATGTTCTTCACATTAGGGATGGAATGAAAAGCCAGAATAGTTTTGCGATAGTTGGTGGCCACAGTTGGAACACAGGATACAAAGGGGAACATGGAAGGACTCAGAAGTGGAAAGACTACATAGATTGTGAATGTCTTGTAAAACAATTATCTAAACCCTTCTACTTGAACAGTTGATCTGTAAAAATAGCATAATAGAAAATGGTCAACATTTTCCTCCTCAAAAAAATCCTATTCAAATTACTCCTAACTAAACACAAATATCAATAACACATAATCAAAAGAACTTTTCTAAATCACCCATAAGAAACCTGTTACTTGACAATACTCATGCTCCAAGGTTCACCATTCCCTTGAGGTAATGACTAATTACCACTTTTCAAGGCTAATAAAGAAAAAACCTCAAATGAAATAAAAAACAATATATGTTTGAATTTTCATAAAGCCACTCTTAGACAAGTAAAAATTATTCCTAGTAGTCAATCTAAAGGAAACAGGGAAATGAAGTAATTTTCCCAAAATGGTGGGTCACAAAATAAGGTCACATATTAGCCTTCTAAAGAATCAACAGTTTCAAATCTACCAATAAATCCTTGGTTTCATATTACATCCCTATATCCAGACACATAGTAGGCATTCAATAAATGCCTGTGGAATTGAACTGCAGTCATGGGTAAGAATTAAGTCTTTGTCAACCGACTATTTTACCTTAAAACTCTGGTATTAGTAGAAATTTTGTGGCCAATCACATTTGCTTAAAAGTTTGGAGCTTCTTCACAAATTGTCTTAAAGTCAATTATGAATCACATATACCACAAAAGAACTTAATGCTAAACTAAGCAAAATAAAGACTGTAAATCCATAAAACTTTAAAAATCAGTACAAAACTGTTGTGCACACATTATCTTAAATGTCTTACTGAAACATAAGAAACAAAACAAGGTTTTTAAAAATTCTACTCAAGTGAAAAATGTAAGGCCTAAAACAAGATATAAAAATTCCTCACTAATGTAACATAACATGATATATTTATTATCTAATATGTAATGCCTGGCCCTAAAATTATACTAATGTTATTAAGACAATTCTGACACTTAGTTGTTCAAACAATTTTGCTGTTTTACTTATGCTGTGACCAGGATTATACAGTTTACTATCAACATACATTAGTCTATATGGTATTGCCCATGCTGAAATTTTAAAGAATAGACCAGTCAAACACACCTGCATTTTGGAAATGCAACCATAAAACTATAGTAATAGCTATAAGCAAAGTTCAACAATAGCAACAGAATAAGTTTCTGAGATGATGGAAATAATGAAATACAAACAGAAGCCATTGGTCAAAATGCTGACAGAGCAGATGTACTGTAGTACCCACTGCAAACAAAACTGAGTTTTAATTTGATTTACTTTTAATTAATTCAAATTTAAATAGCCAAATATTACTTATGGCTACCACAACGGACAGAGGCCCTTTAGTGTTATAGAAAGAAACAAAGTAGACAAAGACTCTGCCTTCATGAAGTTTATAATCCAGCGTTTAAGAAAGGATACTAAAAAGTAAATCCAGAAACTATATAGCTGCAGCAATCATACAAGAAAAAAGACACAGAGGCATTCAATAGGAAAGGATGAAGCAAAACTGTCATTGCCTGCACATGACGTGAGAATGTAAATGAAAAATCCTACAAACTTTCACAAAAGAGCAGGACACAATATCAATATTGAGAAATCGAGAGCATGGTCGTACACATATAATGAAACCCCACCTAGTGAAAACAGGGAAACAAATCCCACTTAATAAAGAAACAAGGGGACTAAAGTACCTAGGAATAGACCTAACCAAGGTGTAAAAGTCCTGTACACAAAGAAATACACAACACTGAAGAAGATATTGAAGGAAGACCCAACAAATGGAAGCATGTCTCATGCACACAGATTCGAAGAATTCACATCAACAAAATGTCCTTCTATCCAAAAGCCATTTACACATTCAATGCATTCCCTGCTAAAGTACCAATGATATATTTCAAAGGTAGACAAAAAGCATTTCAGACATGTATATAAAAGCATAAATCGCCGCCTGGCTAGTGTAGCTCAGTGGATTGAGTGCGGGCCTGCGATCCAGAGTATCACAGTTCCATTCCCAGTCAGGGCACATGCCTGGGTTGCAGGCCAGTTCCCAGCAGGGGACACACAGAGGCAACCATCCATTGATATTTCTCTCCCTCTCTCCTTCCCTTCCCTTCCCATTTAAAGATAAATAAATAAATAAATATTTTTAAAAAAGCATAAATGACCGTGAAGAGATGCACCAACATTGAGAAGAAGAACAATGTAAAAGGGTTCAGGATGCCCATACCAAACTGGATTACTACAATCAAAACAACCTGTCACTGACATAACAAACACAGACTCAAGGAACAGAAGAGAGCCCAGAAGTAAAAGCAACACTCTCTGGTGAGTTAGTATTTGACAAAGGGGGCATCAACATAAAATGAGGTAAAAATTGACTTCTCATTAAAAGTTGTTGGGAAATGGGGTACATGCGCAAAAGTGAAACTCAATCAACAGCTCATGTCATGCAAAGCACTAATGTGAATGTGGAGAAAGGCCTGAAACATAAGTCGTGACACCATAAAAGTCCTTGATGAAAATATTGGCAGGAAAATCTGAGAGATTTTACACATCAATATCCTCACTGATTGGTCCCCTTAAATCAATGGACAGAAAGAAAAGAATACACACATGAGACCTCATCAAGTTGAAAAGCTTGCCCATAGCTAAAGAAAGAAGCATTAAAATGCAAAGGGAATCAACTAATAAAAAACATAACCATGCCAATGATGCCTCACAAAAGGACTTGAACTCCAAGAAATGTAAAGAAATCTCATGGTTGCAATGCATGAATTTGAACAGTTCAATGCAGATAGGGACTAAAGTACTGAACAGATACATCTCCCAGAAGGACATACAGAGGTCCACAGGCATAACAAAAGATGCTCAACATCACTAGCCATCAGGGAGACTGATGCAAATTAAAACCACAGTGAGAGTCTGCACCACTGAATCTCACAGGTCCCTGGCCATGGTGACTCATATGTCAAAAACAGGGAGTCACAACACATGCATTTAAGCAGCCAAGGCTAACAAGAAGAGTGTGAAAAACAATGGGAAGTTAAAGAAACAACTCCCAAATAGAAGGACAGGTGGAAGTCACAGACACAGTGCAAAATGAAATCCAGAACAGACAACCATCAGATATTAGGTTCAACACAATACTTAGAAGGAAGCTCTATGAGCTTAATGAGAACTACCAAAACCTAGAGAAAATACAATGAAGAGAAAACACAATGAATATTGTATTTTCAGTGAAAATTCACTGAAATAGAATATTTTCAATATTCAATATTTTCAATATTCACTGAATATTCTGTCGCCATGAAAGAGGAAATAATAACTATTAACAAAGGATCAATACAGAAAGGAAAATATGCCTTCTAAATGGCAGAACACAGGAGAAGCAATATAAAGCAAACTACATGAGTAGAGGTTTGAACCAGTGACCTGGTGTACAAGGTAGAGGAATACACATAGAAAGATCATGAGAAGGAACAGAGGCTCAGATAGACAAAGAAGGGTTTAGGGAATTACAGGACAACCTGAAACATAATGATATTTACACACTAGAAATACCAGGAGGAGAAGAAGAAAAGCAAGGAATAGTAAACCTATTTTTGAAAGAAATTATGGAAAACTTCCATAATTTGATGAGAAAGAAAAATCACACGTGGCTGGAATCACAGAGGGTCCTGATCAAGGCAAACCCTAAGAAGGCCATTTTAGAATCCAGAATAATTACAATGGCCATCACCTAAGGGAAAGAGAGAATCTTCATGGCAGCAAGGGAGAAACAGAAAGTGACATACAGGTGAGCCCTCATAGGACCAGCAGCTGATTTCTGAGTGGAAACACTACCAGATAGAAGTGATAGGCAAAAAGAAAAAAAAATATTCCAAGTAATGAAAACCAAAGGATGGCGCCAAGACTCCTCTGTCCAGCAGGGCTCTCAAATAAAATGGAAGGCCAAAGAAATACCTGCCAGATGAAGGAATGCTCAAAGTATATTTCTCCTAAAACCAACTCTATGAGACGTGAAAAAGGGTTTGCTTTCAGAAGAGAAGGAGAAAGGAGTCAGAGAGAGAAATACAGTTGGGAAAATATGACAATGAATAAACACCCTGCTATTATTTCTTTCAAAGAAATTGGATGTAATGCTGCAATCAAAAGACAAAGAAGAGCTGAATGGGTACGCTGCCAGCCATAGACCCGCCTTACAACCAAAGACCAACACTGACTGAATGAAAATCCAAGTGAACAGACAGCAAAGAAAGGCTGGGGTAACAATAATCCTTTCAGATGGCACAGATTTCCAAAGAAGGACCAGAAAAAAGGAGCCCAAACGTTCACTTTATAATACTTAAGGGAGCAATCCACCAAGAAGCCATAAACAGTGTATAAACACACATCCAACGTGGGAGTACTGAAATGAAATATAAAACAGAAATCTTGGAGGACTTCGAGAACGATACTGGTGGCAACACATCTAGAGTGGGGATTTGAACACCCCACTGTCAATGGGTAGATATTCCAAACAAAATATCAATAATGGTATTGTGTCATTCGACACTGTCCTGGATCAAAGAAATTCATATGTATAGAACCTTTCACCCCAGAGTCCCAAAATACACATTCATTTAACATGCAGAGGGAAGATCTTCAATAATAGTACAGGTAATAGGACACAAGACTCAACAATTCTAAAAAAAATAGAAATCATATCAAGGATTTTCTTTGAGCACAGGGAACTGAAGGCACAGAGAAATTTCAAGGAAAACATTCAGAAACACTGAATCTCATGGAGGTCCTATAACACCAAATGGGTCAACAATGAGAGTAAAGAAGAAATTAAAAAAATCTAGAAACAAATACAAATGGTCACATAACAAACCGAAGCTTACGGCACACAGCCAAGGAAGTCCTGAGAGGGTAGTTGATTGGGGTAGAGGGCTACTGAAACAAGACAAAAAAAAAAAAAAAAACTTTGAAATAAAGAGGCTAGCCTTACACCTACGAGAAATGGAAAAACAAGAAGAAAGACAGCCCAGACCATGTAGAAGGGAGGAAATGACCAAGATCAGAGCAGAATGAAATGACAGAAACGAAAAGCTAGAGAAAAAGACACACCAAAGACCCAACATCAATGAAAACCCAGAGACATCCAGAGATCTAACATAATCAACAACGCAAGAATGGGAAGTTCAGTTGCTCAAGGTGTTTGCATCTTTCAAGGTTGGCCTGAAGGTTTCTTTCTTCCTTTTGTCTTTTTATGTTTTAGTTATTCGGATAATGCCAGCAGCAACAAAAGTTTTGTAGTTTTCATCCTTCTTGGATTTTTTGGAATAATCCATGGACACATTTTACCTGTTTTCCTTTAATGCTGTGTAAAATATTTCTGTGAAACTATTTGGTGCAGGGCTTTGGTGTCTCCAGGTTTTTACAATCACTGCCTTACTTTCATCAACTTTACTGCTCTGTTTAGACTTCCTGCTGCTTCTTCATTTACTGTTGGAAGATTACATTTTTCTACAAACATGTCGTTTCACCTAGATTTTCAAATTTCTTGGCATATACTTCTTCAGAGTAGTTTCTTACAGTTTTTTGTATTTCTGTGGCATCAGCTCTAGGGTCCCTTCTTTCATTTCTGATTATGTTTATATGGGTCCTTTCTCTTTCGTTGAATGGATCTGCTTAAATTCTTCTCAATGTGGTTCAAGTGTTCAAACAATCAGCTTCTGGATGTATTGGTCCTTTGAATTGTGCTTCTCATCTGTGTCATTTCAGTCTGCCCTAATGTTGGTCATTTGAGCCACTCTACATGGTCTGGTCTCTTTCTTGTTGTTCTTCCTATTCTCATAGGTGTATCATGAGCTTCTTTTTTCCGAAATTTTCCGTTTTGTTTCAGTAGCCCTGCATTCCAATGAAGTTCCCTCTCAGGACTGCCTGGGCTGTGTGCCATAGCTTCAGTTTGTTGTGAGTTCATTTGTATTGTTTCCAGAACATTTTTGCTTTCTTAATTACTCCTATAGGACCTTCATGAGTTTGAGGAATTCTGATTGTCTTCCTTGAAATTTCTTTGTACCTTAAATTCCCTGTGCTGAACAAAATGCTCGATATGATTTCCATTCTCTTGAAATTGTTGATCTTGTTTTGTGTACTATCATGTGTTCTATCTTTGAAAATCTCCCCTGTGCATGTGAAACAAATGTGCATTCTGTGTCTCTGTGATGAAAGGTTCTCCACATACCAGTTAAGTCCATTTGATCCAGGACAATGTTCAGTGCAACAATACCATTCTTGACATTTTGTTAGGAAGATCTATCCATTTTTGGACAGTTGAGTTTGAGTTTGTATCTGCTTGTCATACATGACCTTTACTGTGTTTAGATATCCTCCCTCCACTCCCACTTTGTTGAGAGTTTTTAACATAAATCAGCACTGTGTTTTACCAAGTGCTTTTTTCCAGCACTTATTTATAAAGTCATGTAGTTATTAGCCTTCCTTTTGTGTACGTGGTGAATCACAGTTATTGGTTGCAAATGTTGTACCAACACTGCATTCCAAGAATAAATCCCATTTGATCTTGATGTATGATCCTTTTGATGCTTTGCTGTACTTGGTTTGCTGGTATTGAATTGCAGATTTTAGCATTTATGTGCAATAGGGATAATGGCCTCTATTTTCTTTCTTTGGAGTGTCTTGCCTGCTTTTGGAATTATGACAGTATTGTCCTTAGAAAATGAGTTTGGGAGCCTTCCCTCCTTTTAAATCTTATGAAATAATTTGAGGAGGCATGCTAGTTCTTCTCAGGATGTCTGGTCACACTTACGTGTGGAAGGCATCTGATCCAGGGCTTTTATTTATGGGGATTTTTTTTATTACTGCTTTGATTTCACTTGGTGTAATCTATTTAGATTCTATGATTCTCCCTATATAGTTTTGGAAAATGGTGTGTTTTAGAAATTCATCAATTTAATCCAGGTTGTCCAGTTTGTGGGCATATATTTTTTCCCAATGTTTGCTTACAATCTTTAGTATTTCTTTAGTGTCAGTTCTTGTTTCTCTTTCACCTTTGATTTTACTTGTGTGGGTCCTCTATTTTTTTCTTTATGACTTTAGTTAAAGGTTTGACTATCACTTGTATCTTTTCAAAGAACCAACTATTGGATTCGTTGATTTTCTGTATTGTTTATTTAGACTGTATCACATTTATTTATGGTCTGACCTTTGTTGTTTTGTTCCTTCTACTCTTTTGGGGCTTTGTTTGTTGTTCTTTTTCAAGTTCCTTGAAGTGTGATGTTAGGCTGTGTATTTAAGCTTTTTGTCAATTTTTAAAGCTAGCCCTATAACACTATGAATTTCTCTCTTAGGATTGTTTTCCCAGTGTCCCAGAGATTTTGAATTGCTGTGTCGTCATTTTCTTCAAGATCTGCTTTGATTTATTTCTTGATCTTGCTGTTGACCCATTCATTGTTTAATATACTGTTATTTAGCTTCCATGTGTTTGTGTGTTTTTAAGTGTTGTTCTTGGAGTTTCTTTCCAGTTTCATAGCACTGGTCAGAGAAGATGCTGCCTATGATTTCAGTCTTCTTAAATTTATTGAGACTTGTTTTGTGTTTTAGCATGTGGCATAATCTAGAAAATGCTCCATGTGCACTTGAAAAGTATGTATGTTCTGCTGTATTGGAATGAAATTCTCTGAAGATATCGATTAAATCCATTTGCTCTAGAGTATGGATAAGTTCACTGTCTCCTTGTTGATTTCCTGCCTGGAAGATCTATCCATTTAAGTCAATAGGGTGTTAAAGTCTGTAACTACAATTGTATTTCTATTTATCTTTCCCTTCATGTCCATTAAGATTTGTTTTACATATATATGCTCCTATGCTTTACATTGCTTTACATAGTTATATGTTTTACATAGGTGTTCCTACGTCGGGTGCTCAATTGTTTACTAGCATTACATCCTCTTGTTGGATTGTTCCCTTTATCATGCTATAGTGTCTTTCTCTGTCTCTACTATAGCCTTGGGTTTAAAGCCTATTTTGTTGGATATAAGTACTGCTCCCCCTGGTATTTCCCCTTTCCATTTGCATGAAACATCTGTTTCTGTCCCTTTATTGTCAGGCTGTGTGTATCATTTGAGCTGAGTTGGGCCTCATGGAGGCAGCAGATATGTGGGTCTTGCTTTCTCATTCATTAGGCTATGTTTTGACTTTTGGTTGGATCATTTAAATCATTTACATTTAAGGTGATTGTTGATAGGTAGGCACACAGTGCCATTTTCTTAGGCTGTATTCCTTTTTCCTTCTTCCCCAACTCTTCCTCCTTATTAATGCAAGTCCTTTACCAGGTGTTGCACTATTGGTTTGGTGGGAAAATTCTATATTTTAAATGATACCTTTGCTGTGTACACTGGCCTCAGATGTAGAACCTGGCTTTTCATCACCTTGACTATTTCAAGCCACTCTCTCTGGCCTGAAATATTTCTGTTGAATAATTTTATGACAGCCCAGTTGGTGTTTCCATGTAAGAAACTACCTGCTTTTCTCTTGTGGCTTTGCAGATGCAGTGTGGTAATGCTACTACAATGGTCTCTAGCTGTCTACTGAATCTGTAAGCTCTGGAGTGTCCCAGGTGGCACTAGCTAAGCTCAGCATCCACTTGTGTTCTGACCTGGTCCACCTAGCCTAGACAGTGAACTTATCCATACTCTAGAGCAAATTGATTTAATCAATATCTTCAGAGAATTTCACTACAAAGCAATCTGAGATGGCTGCTACTTATGCTTGTCTTGGAGGTTCCCAGGCAAAGTCAAGCTGTGAACCTCAGCTGGCTTTTGCTCTTACTGGCCTTTGGGTCTCTTAGCAAGGGTGACAGGATATGGGGGCTTGCTGAGGTCAACTTTTGACTGAGAAAATTTAGGAAGTTGGAAAGCATGAGCCAAGGCCAGCCATTCATATGGAAAGCCACCATTAACAGCTTGGGTGACCTGTAAGTTGGGTGCAGCCTCAGGGGATCTCCAGGGTGGGGCAAACAGTGTTAGCCAACTTTTATCCCAAAGTGGAAGTACCCACTTATTTTTTTATAGTTCCTAATCATTTTCATTCTTCTAAACTGCAATACCACTATAAATGTTAGCCTTTGTTCTTTTCTAGTATTTTTATTGTTCCATGTATTAATTTAACAAATTATAGCACTTGTATCAACTACTTTTTAGTGCTTACTATGTTGCCAGCAGTGCATGAGTGCATTATGTGAATTTCCTCACTTTGAGATCTCAACAATTTTATTAGTTAGGTCATGAAGTTATTTTCACTTAATGGCTGAGGAAAAGAAAGATAAAAAAATTAAATGTCAAGCCCAAAATCGCATAATTGATAGATCAAGGATTTGACTGAACATCTGACTAAGTCCATTCATCATGAGCAATTTACTGCATTGATTATTCAGAAATGAATACTGATATAAGTACAGAGGTAAGGATACAATTGCGTTTTCTTACAAATGACTAGTACTTGCCCCAATGCTATTTAACCATTTCTTTAGGTATTTGAAATACCCCAATAAACCAATTATTTCAAAAAGCAAATGATGGGAAAGCTACTAGGTTAAAAACCAGGATCCTAATCACTCTTCTTTCCTCTTCATTGGCTGCATCTGAGCCTATACATAGCACATATTCTCCATCCTATAAATGACCTGAATATCGATTCTGTGCACTTCATAATTTTTAAGTACATATAACATTTTAAAGATTAAAAAAACATATCAAGGTCAGGTAGGACAGTTCTCCAATGTATCCTTATCAATCCTTAATCAGTAAAAAACATATCAAGGTCAGGTAGTACAGTTCTCCAATGCATCCTTATCAATCCTTAATCAGTAACAAAAGGCTTAGTTTCATTAATGCAGTTTCGCATGCACATGGACCAGAGCTAGCATCACTGGAGTTCACAGATGCTTGGACATCTTCAACTCTTCTGTTACCAAAACTCCTGGACTATCCTAGCTTCCTCAGTGTTTTCAAAACCTGGAAGTATCCTAGTTTTGTTTTGTTCCCAACACATGCACTACTCCTTCCTCTATCATATTTCAAACCATTCACAATATTCCACTGCCTTTTGAGTTCTTGAAAATGTGAACTGTACAACGATCTGTATTCTTCAAATACACCTGCACTTTTTATGGCATCTTCCTCTTCTCAAACACCTCTTTTATTCAGGGTCTGCTAAATTATAGCAGACCCTGACATGCTCAGCAGACACTGAGCATGTTGCTGCATCAACCTAACTACCCTAGCCTCTTCATTGTTCTCACACACCAGTACTATTCAGACCAGCTGCAGTTTTTTTCAAAACAGGTACCTCCTCAGCATCCACAGTGTTCTCATACACCTGGACTATTTCAGCATCTGCTGTGCTCCCACTCACCTGTACTCTTCCAACATCTGTAAATTTCTTAGACATGAGCAGTATACCAGCACCTGTAATGGTGTCAGATAGCTGGAGTAGCCTAGCTGTTCAGGGATATCAAACAACTGGAATATCCCATTATCTGCATTGCTCTCAAGCTCCAGCTGTTTGCCAGGGTGTCTTCTCAAACATCTACTATCCCAGCAACTGAAATACTGTCAAACACACATAACATTCTTGTGTCTTCTCTCCTCTCTAACACCTGACACATCTATAGCAGCATCTGTATGATTCAAGAACACCTGTGCTAGATCAAACACTGGCAATGTTCCCGAAATCCCTGACTATTGCTCACATCTTCAGTGTTCTAGGCAGCGGAACTCTCCCAACCTAACCAGTACCTCAAAACACGTTGAGTATCCAACAATGTTTTGGGTCACAAATGTGCTGACTATCCCATCATTCTCAGTGTTCTCAAATATTCAAGGAATTTCATTATCCGCACTGTTCTCAACATCTGAATTATCCCATCATCTGCAATATTCTGCAATATTCATCTCAACACCTGTGCTTCCCCAGTGTCTGTAGCATTTTCCAATGCCTACACTATCCATGCTAGTGGATCAGAATGCTGGAAGGCATGAGATAACGTATTTCAACTGATGAAAGAAAAAAACAAAAGGAGAAATTAAAAACATCCCTCTGTTGTTCTTCTGATAGAGTAAATATACTCTATCTAAAATACTCTCGTCCCTCAGACTAACTAGAAACCAAAAAATAAAATAAGGACACTAGTAAAGGTATCTCAACGGGTAAATATAAATGGGAATTGGATTTTTATAACTCATCTTATTTTCTCTATAACTAAAAAGAAACATGTAAAACAATAATTGCCTAACTATGATAGTGGGCAGACAATGTGTAATGATGTGATTTGCGATATTAAAAAGAGGGACAGAGCTACTAGGAAGTTTCTTTGAAACTTACTATTAAAGGTAAGTTGGTATTAATTCAAACTAGATTGTTGTAAATTAAAATAGTGCTGGGTTGGCCAAACACCTCATTTGTTTTCTTTTTTTCTGTAAGATGGCTCTGCTATTGCTCATTTCTCTTTTAATTTAATTCAAAATAATTTTGCTATAAGGTATTGGGACAGTTGTCATATCAGTGCACATTAAAGAAAACATCGAACTTGGTGACTTTTTATGTAGTCATTTTAACATTGAAAATGGAAGAAAATATGCAACACTTTAAAAATGGTATATGGTATCGTTTCAAGAAAGGTAAACACAACTAAGACACGCAAAAAGGATTTATACAGTGTATGCAGAAGGTGGTGTGACTGATGTGGTGTGACTAATGAAATGTGTCAAAAGTGGGTTGCCAAGTTTTGTGATAGAGATTTCTCTCTGGATGATGTAGACCAGTTTAAGTTGAGAGTGATCAAATCAAGACATTAATTAAGAATGATCAGCCCTGGGTGGTGTAGCTCAGTGGATTGAGCACGGGCCTGCGAACCAGAGGATCATGATTCGATTCCCAGTCAGGGCACATGCCTGGGTTGCAGGCCGGTTCCTTGCAGGCCAACTACCAGCAGGGGACGCACGAAAGGCAACCATACATTGATGTTTCTCTCCCTCTCCCCTTCCCCTTCCCCTCTAAAGATAAATAAATAGAAAAAAATATTTTTTAAAAAAGAATGATCAATGTTATATCACATAGGAGATGAGTGACATACTCAAATTACCCTAATCAATAAAGTTATTGGTGAAATAAAAAATGGGTCTTTTGTTTTATGGAAAAAAACTATATGAACTTTTGGCCAAAGTTAATTAATTTTAAGATGATGATGGTAGCTAAGAAAATAAGTAAAAAAAAAAAAGGCAATAAAGACACACATAAAACCAGAATGCTAGAATAAACCAATTGACCATAAAGAAAAATGTAACGAAGATCTGAAGATCAAAAATATATGGCATGCAGAAACAAATATAAAGTGGCAGAAGCTCTTCCATATTAATACTTATATTATCTTCAAAATAAAACTCTCTAAAAGCAAAGATGGCATAATGAATGAAAAACTTGATTGCACTATATCTTGGGTACAAGATACTTACATAGATATGAAGATACATCTAAGATAAAAGTGAGAGAATGAAAAGATATATTCCATGAAAAGAGTGACATACAGAAAGCTGGAGTGGCTATACTAATATACAATATAGACTTAAGTATTTAAGCAAAAAACTGTTATACGATAAAGGAGAACATTATATTTTAATAAAAGTTTAATTCCTTAAGACAAAAGAAATAAATAGAAATACAATAAATGATCAACAAAACCTAAAGTCCATTTCTTGAAATAACTGCCAAATTAATACACTTTTAGTGAGACCATGACAAAAGAGAGACAACATAAATTATAAAAATAGGAACCCTGGCTGGGGTAGCTTAGTGGACTGAGTGCCAACCTGTGAACCAGAGCTACTGATTTGATTCCTGATCGGAGCACAAGCTTATAGGCCAGGCCCCTGACTAGGGATGAATGAGACAACCACACACTGAAGTTTCTCTCTCACCTTTTCACTCTCCCTCCTCCTATCTGTAAAATAAATGTCAAATCTTTAAAAAAAATTAAGAAATGTTAAAATAAGAAAAAAGCCCTGACTGGTGTAGCTCAGGAGACTGAGCACGAGCCCATGAACCAAAGAGTTGCCAGTTCAACTTCCAGTCAGGGCACATGCCTGGGTTGCAAGCCAACTCCCCAGTAGGGGGCATGTGACAGGCACCCACACGGATGTTTCTCTGTCTCCTTCCCTTACCCACTAAAAATAAATATAAAATAAATAAAGTCTTTAAAAGTAAATAAGTAAAAGTGGGAATATTATTACCTATCTTATGGAAATGGAAAAGAGTGAGAGTAGTATTAATCACTCTACAAAAATTATCTAATATGTGTATTATCAAATGAAATGATATACACAAAATACAAGTTTTAGTCATTATGTCATAGGACTTTGCTGAGTATAAATGGGAAGGAAAAAAACAATAGTACGCAACAATTGC
Organism: Sturnira hondurensis; assembly: GCF_014824575.4. Classification (NCBI taxonomy): domain Eukaryota; kingdom Metazoa; phylum Chordata; class Mammalia; order Chiroptera; family Phyllostomidae; genus Sturnira; species Sturnira hondurensis. The sequence goes on along the minus strand of NW_028083718.1, from coordinate 21,897 downwards.
AAGGCAAGAATAATGAGATAACTAGGTAGCTATGTGATTTCATTATTATTAATATTTAAGTTTTTGAGATAGTACTGATGTTACAAAAATAATTAGAAATGCAAATAAACACCCATAAAATTTTAGAAATGAAAGGGCACCATGCAGAAACCCAGTCCATTTTGTACAGACAGAAAATCTGAGAGAAATGGACATAAAAGTGGTAAAAAGTTGTACAAGATAACCCACACCTTACAGTTCTTAAAAGAAAAAGTTTAACATGTTGCAGACAATAGCATATGCTAGTTATCTGCTACACATTAGGGCTTAGTCCCTTTATTTTGTAATCATGGCAGATACACCAGTAAATTAATCCTGCAAATTCCCTAGTAGAATACCACTTCTAAGTTCCTCGTGGCTTTACAGAATTAGAATTTATACAATGTGATATTAAAGGAAGACCAAGACCAGGAGGCAAACTGAATGGACAAAATCCAGGTTTCAGCTTTAAGGTATAAATAACTATCTAATCTGTCCTTTCTCTTCCTATTTTAGTGAATTGTGTAGGATGGCCATTTGACAATTAGCACAGAAAGGGAAAGAGACGTGAGTAAATGCAGTTTCCACATCAAAATGGATATAACTTTTGAATCCTTGAAACTAAATTCTTCCTCATTCCCTCTTCATCCTAGGGCAAGATTAAATACCCTCCCCACCTTAATTTCAGGTACTCACTGAAACACCATTGGACATGAGGGTATTGGGATTCATGAGGATAACAAGCTGGTGTAGAAGGTCAGGCTGGCTATCAAAGAGCTCACGTGTCAGCTTCTTCACCACTTCCTCCAAATGTTCTGCTGCCAGTGAAGGCACACCATACCAGGTCTTCGGCTCACCCTTGGTCCGGAGAAAAGAAGGCATGTAAAGACTGGACATACCTTTGCACATAGAGGGACATTCATTGCAGTAATTTGGATCCCGCTCACCAGTGTAGGTAGTTAATGGAATAACTCCAGTGATCCTCACTATGCCAACAAGATGCTGAAAATACCATGCCCACACATAGCCAGGGAACCTTCATGCCTGAGATGAGATGTCTGCATTGATGTGGCAGAGGACAGACTGATCCAGCACTGGCATTACATTCAGGTTCCAATGGCTGGTCGCATATTCCTGTGAGGTCAGAGATTTGCCAGAGCTGGTAGAGTGCAGTATTGGGTAAAGAAAGACAAACTAAGCCAGACTCTCATGGGATGACAAAGGCAGCCAAATTAAACAAAAATATGGTATAATAAAAAGTTAACAATTGTTCAGACTATCTGAACTATACTATACCCCGATTCCAAATTTTAAAAAGAGGTGGAAATAATAGTTTAGATGAATACATCTTTTGCTGTACAGAATGGTGCTCCAACCAACAGAGCCACACAGCCAGAGCTTAGATGAATACATCTTTAACATGATAAAAATATGTCCACTGTATTTGATGCTTAGTGGAGACCCATTAGAAACAATGTCATTATCCAACATGCTTTAAGAGCACCATGCAAAAGAATCAAGAGGAAAAAACCTCAATATAAAACTAGAAAATTACATAATTGTACTTGCCAGTAGTATTACTGAACAACCCACTTAAAAACTTCTGGGTTAAATGTCTAGTATATGTAACTTCAATTTTCTGGTTAGATATTAAGAGAAATCAAAAGGATGTCAAGATGGAAGAAAAAAGGACAAAACCTAACAAAACAAAAGTATACACACAAATAAAAGTTCTACAGTAATGTTTGACTTGGGTCATTTATACTCTCAATGGACAAAACTTAACAAAGAAAATGAAACTTAGGGTAATTACAGACTTCAGCCTAAAGTTATAATGTTTCTCATCAATATCAGTATTAGCTTTCTGGCAATAAAACCAAAGAGGCTGAAAAGGAATAAATATAAAAAAAGTAAATATGCTTCCCTGCCTCTGTAAGAGAAGAAAAGCAGGATATATTTTAACGTGGGCTTGGCAAAATGCCCCACATACGTGGTTAAAAGAAAGATAAGTTCACAACAGACTAATGAAAATCACAAAATATTTGGGATGGGAGTAAAATGAGCAGAAATATCTTGATAAATCATCGAACTACACAAACAGACCTAATAAAGGTATGGGTAGTATAATTACCAGAATGTCAGAAAGTAATAGTAAAGGCAGCAGGAAAGAGAAAAATTTTCCTTGATATTGACCAGGAAATATGAAAGATAACCATCAGTTCTATAAATTAAAAATCCAGTTAATATCAGAAATCTGAAAGTAAAACTGGTTTAACAACAACTAGCTAATAAAAATTGGATGAATTATAAAAAATTTTAAATAAATTACCGAGAACACAGTAGCAAAATAAAAGGAGAAAATGCAAAATAAAGATTTCAGAATCATGAAAATAAAGTTATGTTAAGAATGTCCCAATTATAGGAGTTTATGATAGATAAAAAAATTAAGATAGAAAGAAGGGTCAATAGCCATGAATTTTCTTGAACTGGTGAAAACTGAATCCTCAAATTTGAGAAGTACTATTAACCTGTGGTATGTTAAATTAAAAATTCACATTTAAAAAAAATGCAGTTTGCCAGAAGAGATCTTACAGCAGTCAGAAGTGAAAACAGATTAAATTACACACAAATTAATATGACTCAATCTTTCCTAAACCTGAAAATATAAACCAAAATAAAGTATCTATTTTATTAAGCAGAAACATGCTAAAGGACACAAAAATCTTACAGTTGTTAGAAGACAGGGGAACAAGATAGGATAGTCTGATACTGCTTAAGAGGAGGGAAACAGCCCAAAGAAATTTGAAGGTTAACTTACATTTAAAACAAAGTATTAAGAATAATACATATATATGTACATATCTGTATACACACATATAAACTAAGTACACATCTATATATATATATATAGAGAGAGAGATGCTGTACATATTTATATATGTATATATATATATATATATATATATATATATATAACATGTGTGTGTATAATGTGTGTATACACACACACACATAAGTAATTACCCAATTAAGAGGCAATTAAAAATAAAATTAGAACTTTAGCCAGGTGGCTTGCTGGGCTGGAACATTTCCCATTACCACAGAAGGCTGAGGATTTCACATCTGCAGTAAGAGCACAAAAGTTGAGGGTTCAGTCCCCATTCAGGTGTGTACCAGAGGCAACCAAAGTCTCTCACACCAATGTGTCTGCTTCTGTTTTCTGTCTCTCCCTCTCACTTCTCCTTATTCCTTCCTTTCTTTCTAAAGTCAATAAACCTATCCTGGGGTGGGGACTTTAGAAAATGAAATGAGAGAAGTGCACAGAAGGAACTCTAGGTAGGGAAAGGACACATTGGTAGTGGGGTTTCACTCTAGCTTTGAGACTTTCTGAACCCAAGCAGGAAAAAAAAAAGCTTCATTAAAAAAAAAACACACAGAAAAATAGTTTTAAGACAGCGGCAGAGTAGGACGGAGAGGATTCAGCTTCACCCCACGCATGGGAGAAAAACCTGGCCGATCAGCGGAGGAACACAGCAAATGGCCAACAGTGCCCCAGCATACAGGAAAATAGGAGTCCAGAAATTGTAGTGGACACTGGAAGACAAGATGGTGAGGAGACAGTTGCAGGTCATTAAGGTCCGAAGGAGCAGTGCAGAGGCCGCAGGCCAAGGCTGCCACATTCGCTGGGCCAGGAGTTAGGGTCCCCAGCAGGGTTTGCCGCAGACTCTTTGGGAGCCTAGGGCTTGCAGCAAGGTCCTTGGGAGAAAGCTGGGTCACCAGCTCCCTCCCTACCCAGCCCAGTGCAGTTTGAAAAACACCAGGAGAGACCTGTTTGCTTGAAGTGTCAGAGAGAGGAATGGACACCAGCAGGCAAACAAGGGGGCCCTGATCATCCATGGAATCTGTTGTCACCGGCTAGAGAGAATTGAGAGTTGCCCTTGCATTCCCCCATAGCACTGGGAAAAGTTCTCCCCCAAGCTTGCGGGACCAGGGAAGCCTGGCAGGGCACGTGAGCCCACACCCCAGCCCACAGTGGTGACTCCCAGGGAAAGACTGCTCTAGAGAGGACCTGGGTTCCCTGGGTGCAGTGCTGGGGACAGGCGCTGGTTTGAATTTTGGCAGACTGCTATTGAGACCGGCTGAGTACACCAGGAAGGGAGAAAGGCAACACCAATCGCCCCTCAGCCTGCTGCAGCCAGCGAGACCAGAAAAACCAGTGTGGCCAGCTGGAAACCAACAAGGGGTGGTTTTATTGTCTTAAAGTAATCTTTTATTTTTTAACTTTATTATTGTTTCATCTTTCAATACTTTTCTCTTCTCTTTTTTGTTTTATCCCTTCTCCCTTTCTCTCCCAACTTATTGCTTTTTCCAACCCTTTGCTGCCGTTTTTATTTTACCCCCCCCCCACACACACACACACAAGTGTGGCAGTGTGGCAAAAAACTTGGGACTGCAAAAAGACCAGAGTTGGACCTAATGAGGGGGTGTACCAAAATTAGAGACAGAAAGACAAATTTCACTTTGCTAAAGCAGAGAAAGTACAAGTTACTGCATAATTGTGTTATTATTATTTTTCATTCCTTTTCATTATTCTTACATATTTTATTTAATAGTATTTTTATATTCCTCCACTTTCTGTCATCTTATCTGCCTTGGCTGGATATAGTCTATCATTTGATAGGTTTCCCTTGTCCCCTCATTCATAGTCTATTGCTAATTAACTGTCCTTCACTTCACCTGTGCTCCATCAACATAGTACTGAGGGTCCAATACTCCCTATTCTTGGTATCTAATAGATTCATTCATATGACTGTTGCTCTAATATCACTGTAAATAATAGCTGTTCCATACTACTGTAAATATGACACAGCAGCCCTCCCAAATCTTGGCCTACTTCGTAGTTTCCTGAACTATAATGTGTGGTGCTGAAGTCTACTCTCTCTCACACTACACCTAATTACCACCCTTTATTCTCACCTTACCTCAGAATCTGACCTCCCACAACATCACTGCTTTCTAGAAACAACTCATAAACCTTCCCTCCCAAACAAGAGCTTTATCACCTCACCATCCTTTCTAAAAAGTGGCTAGTTGGGTTGACTATTACAGTTATCACTATTCATACACAAAGAATCTCCTACCTCTTCTCTACTGGCTGCTACTGTAAATATCACAGAATACTCTCCTGCTGTCATAAATCATTTTGCCTTCCCCTCCAACTGATCACACACAAAAAAGGGTAGATGGAAGCAGTGAACACCAGGATACCCACTGGAAGAGGAAACCCAACCACAGAGGAACCACCAGCAGATAACAAAAGGAGAAGGTGAAGGAATGAGGGGAAACCACACAAACCTCAACCCAATACCTATCTGGAAATACAACTAAACAGTGGAGAAGCTACCCAGTACAAAAACCTGAACAAGAGCAAAAGAGAATCCTCAAAACCTTCTACACATGGAAGAACTAGCGGAAGCCTCATCAGCACACAATTTAAAAAAGAGGGTGAACTGAGGGACCACCAGTTAACCAGCTGGGGGGAAGAACCCACAAAAGAAAGACCCCCAAACAACCAAAACCCAAAGACAAACACAGAGGCAACTTAAAGGACAGCCCAAGAACAGTCAGCTGGGCAGATCAAGCAGAGTACATCACCAAATCTTATAGGTATTATACCACAGAAGTTTACACCATAAACCCAGCAAGCCAGAACAAATCAATTTAAAGAAGCTAAAGCTAACAAGAAGAGTCTCACAAACAATGGGAAGACAAAGAAACAACCTCCCAATGAAAGAAAAAGGAGGAAGCCTCAGAAAGAATGCTAGATGAAATACAGACAACTCAACTATCAGATAATGAACTCAGGGCACTGGTTATCAGGAGGATTAAAGAGCTCACAATGAGCTAATGGAAACCAAAGGGGAAGTACAATGAACTCACTGCAAACTATATCAACGTGAAAAAGGAAACAGAAACTGTCAACAAGGGCCAAGAGGAAATGAAGAACACAATCTCTGAATGGAAGAACACAGTGGGAGGAATCCAAAGCAGGATGGTTGAAGTGGAAGATCGGATCAGCAAGTTGGAATACAAAGTAGAAAAAACTCCCAGAAATACCAAGAAAGGGAAAAGAGGCTCAAAGAGAATGAAGAAGGATTAAGAGAAATGCAAGACATTATGAAACATAATAACACCTGAATAATCGGGATACCAGGAGGAGGAGGAGAAGAGCAAGGGATAGAAAACCTATTTGAAGAAAGTAATGATGGAAAACAATGATGTAAAACTTCCCTAATTTGATGAGAGAAAAGTCACACAAATTCAGGAAACACAGACAGTATCATTCAAGGGGAACCCAAAGAGGCCCACTTCAAGACATCATCATTAAAATGGCAAAATTCCAAGACAAATATAGAATCTTAAAGGCAGCAAGGGAGAAAAAGGAAGTAACATACACAGGAGCCCCAGGAAGGTTAGCTGCTGACTTCTCAATGGAAACGCTCCAAACAAGAAGAGAATGGCAGGAAATATGACAAGTAATGAGAACCAGAGGCCTGCACCCAAGGCTACTTTACCCAGCAAGGCTCTCAACCAAGAGAGAAGGTCAAATGACGAGCTTCCAAGACAAAAGAAATTGAAAAGAATACACCTCCCCCAAACCAACTCTGCAAGCAATACTAAAAAGACTGCTTTAAGGAAAGGAAGGAAAAGAGAGAGTCAGAGAGGAACACAGGTACAAAAATGCCAATGAACAATTACCTATCTACAATAACTTTAAATGTAAATGGATAAAACTCTCCAATCAAAAGACGTAGAATACCTGAATGGATAAGAAAGCATGACCCCGGCATATGCTGCCTACAAGTGACGCACCTCAGGACAAAAGACCAACACAGACTTAAAGTGAAGGGCTGGAAACAAATTTCCCAAGGAAAAGGCCAGAGAAAAAAAGGGAAAAAAATCTGAGGTACCAATACTCATATCAGACAAATTAGACTTCACAAAAAGGGATCAGAAACAGAGACACAGAAGGGCACTTCATAACACTCAAGGGAAGAATCCACCAAGAACGATGAAAATAAATATGCACCCAACACAGGAGCACCCAAATATATAAAGAAAATCTTAGAGGACTTCAAGAAAGATATTGACAGCAACACAATTACACTAGATGATTTTAACACCCCATTGTCAAAAATGGACATATCTTCCAAACAAAATATCAGCAAAGATATTGCACCATTCAACAACACTCTAGATGAAATAGACCTAATTGATATATGGAGAGCCCTTCATCCCAAAGAAGCTAAATACACATTTCTTTCAAATGCACATGGAACATTTTCAAACATAGACCACATGATAGGACACATAACGAGACTCAACAAATTTAGGAAAATTGAAATCATACCAAGCAATTTCTCTGATCACAAGGGACTGAAATTGGAAACCAACCCCACAGGAAAAAACCCAAAACACCCAAAATCATGGAGACTGAATGGTATGCTATTAAAGAACGAATGGGTCAAGATAGAAATTAGGGAAGAAATCAAAAAGTTTCTGGAAACAAATGAAAATGAACTCACAACAACCCAAAACTTATGGGACACAGTGAAGGCAGTCCTGAGAAGGAAGTTCCTAGCAATAAAGGCTTACCCAAAGAAAAGAGAAACATTTCAAAAAAGCAACCTAACCTGATGCCTGCAATAACTCCAGGAACAACAACAAACACAGCCCAGAGCAAGTAGAAGGAAGGTAATAACCCAAATCAGCAGAATTAAATGACATAGAGACTGAAAGAACAATTTTAATGATCAATGAACATAGGAGCTGGTTTTTCGAATAAACAGAATAGACAAGTCTTTAAGCAGGGTCATCAAGAAAAGAAGAGAGAAAACCCAAATAAACACACTCAGAAATGAAAAATGAGAGATTACGACTGACCCCACAGAAACACAAAGAATTGTAAAAAACTACTATGAATAACTGTATGCCAAGAAATTTGAAAACCTAGGTGAAATGGACAAATTTCTAGAAAAATATAATCTTCCAAAATTCAGTGAAGAAGCAGAAAGCCTGAACAAGACCAGTTACCATCAGACAAAACGGAAGCAGTAGTCAAGAAACTCCCAACACACAAAAGCCCTGGACCAGGTGGTTTCACAGGAGAATTCTACAAAGCATTTAAGGAAGAGCTAACCCCTATTCTTCACAGAGTATTCCAAAAAATCCAAAATGATGGAAGACTCCTAAACTCTTTTTATGAAGCCAGCATCACTCTAATCCCAAAACCAGGTAAAGACATAACAAAGAAAGAACTTCAGGCCAATATTGCTGTTGAACACAGACACTAAAATCCTCAACAAAATATTGGTAAACCTCATCCAACAATACATTAAAAATATTATACACCATGACCAAGTGGGATTCAGCCTAGGCATTCAAGGATGGTTCAATATTCGCAAATCAGTAAATGTAATACATCGCATAAGCAAAGGCAAAGACAAAAATCACATGATCATATCAAGAGATGCAGAAAAAACAGTTGATATGGTACAGCATCCATTTATGATAAAAACACTCAGCAAAGTGGGAATAGAAGAAGCATTCCTCAACATAATAAAGGCCATATAGGAGAGACCTACAGCCAACATCCTATTCGATGGGCAAAAACTAAAATCTTTTCCACTAAGATCAGGAACAAGACAAGGTTGTCCACTTTCACCACTTCTATTTAATATAGTATTGGAAGTTTTAGCCATAGCAATCAGACAAGAAAAGGAAATAAAAAGTGTTGTACACTGTTCTGCGTGGTTCTAGAAATTGTATCTCTCGACCCCCTGTGGCTAAGGGCAAGGGACGACCTTCGAAATGTGAGCCACAGGAGACAAAGCTTATCTCTGGTAGCAAATGCTGCTTCAGTTTCCTCTCCCTGCCCCCAAAGCTTGGTGGGAAGTCAATGACAGGTAAGACCCCAGACAGAGGAGGGGCAACCTAAGCCAGACTTGATCACTTGGGAAGCCTTCATGAAAGGACTCAGGGGGGTGCAACAAAGAGAAAGCAATGGACTCTCGCCCCCCACCTTTGTCAAAGCCTGAGTCTCCATGTCCTCTGGGAGAATCACTTCCTGTCTTTAATCCCCTTTAGCCTGAATACCTGATGGGGAGGGGTGCAGCTCCTTGCCTTGACAGAGAATGTCCTTCAGAAAAATCCAGCATCACAGACTTCCTGATAAACCTGTGAAATCCGATTTGCTAAGAGTGTTTAAATTCATATGTTAAGGGTTCGAGAAGAAAACCCTAACACTCTGTTTCTGATAGACTGACTCATACTAAGCCCTCAGAGTTCTTTGAAATATTATCTAGTATACAATTTGATTCTGGCTGCTCAGTATTCCTGTGTACACAACCTAATAAAAGCCCCTAGAGGAGGAGGCTCAACGTCTTTTCCCCCGAGAAACTGGCCACTGCTCATGGCCTTTTTCCTCTGGGAAATGGCCACCTCTCCTTGCAAAGCAGATCATATCATGTCTCAGTCATGATTACTCTCGTCGTTGCCAGCTGGGGGAACATGAGAGCAAAGTTGCCCCCTCAAAAAGGCAGCCAAATCAGAAAGGAGGAAACAAAACTGTCACTGTTTGCAGATGACATGATAATGTACATGGGAAACCCTATAGATTCCACCCCCAAACTGCTCAAACTAATAAAGGAATTTGACAAAACAGCAGGATACAAAGTCAATATCCAGAAATCAAAGGCAATTTTCTATACCAACAATGAAACAGCAGAAGCAGAAATCAAGAAAAAATCCCATTCGGTATAGCAAAAACAAAAATAGAACACCTAAGAACAAACCTAACCAAGGAGGTAAAAGACCTGCATGCAGAAAACTACACAACACTGAAGAAAGAAATCAAGGAAGACACAAACAAGTGGACGTACACTGTGTTCATGGATTGGAAGAATTAGTATCATCAAAATGCCCATACTACTGAATGCAATTTACAGACTCAATGCAATACCTATTAAAGTACCAATGATATATTTCACAGATGTAGAACAAACATTTCAAAAATTTATATGGAATGATAAATGACCCCGAATAGCAGCTGCAATTTTGAGAAAGAAGAACAAAGTAGGAGGAAATCACAATACCTGATACCAAACTGTAATACAAGGCCACTGTAATCAAAACAGCCTGGTACTGGCATAAAAATGGGCACCTAGACCAGTGGAATAGAACAGAGAGCCCATAAATAAACCCAAGTCTCTATGGTCAATTAATAATTAATATTCCACAAAGGGGACAGCAACATAAAAAGGACTAAAAATATCCTCTTCAACAAATGAAGCTGGGAGAACGAAAGAGCTACATGGAAAAAAAAAGAGAGATTCAAACACCAACTTACACCATACAACAATTAAATTCAAGGTGGATAAAACATTTAAATATTAGCAGTGAAACCATTAAAGTCCTAGAGGAGTAAAATCTAGTAAAAAATCTAGTAAAATCTTGCCAGTAAAATCTCAGATATTTCATACAGCAACATTTTTACTGATACACCCCTTAGATCAAGGGACATAAAGGAAAGACTAAACAAATGGGAACTCATGGAAAGTAAAAGCTTCTGCACAGGTAAAGAAAACAGTATTAAAATAAAGAGAGAACCTCTGGGGAAGAGGAACAGCCACGATTGCAAAACTTATTTGAACAAATAATAAAGGAGAACTTCCCCAATCTGGCAGAGGAAATAGACTCCCAGGAAGTCCAGGAAGCTCAGAGAGTCCCAAAGAAGTTGGACCCAAGAAGGAACACACCAAGGCACATCATAATTACATTAGCCAAGATTAAAATGAAGGAGAGAATTCTAGAAGCAAGCAAGAGATAAGGGGTCAGTCACCTACAAAGGAGTGTGCATCAGATGGTCAGCGAATTTCTCAAAGGAGACCTTACAGGCAAGAAGGGGCTGGGAAGAAGTATTCCAGGTCATGAAATCCAAAGACCTACAGCCAAGATTGCTCTATCCAGCAAAACTTTCATTTAGAATGGAAGGGCAGATAAAGTGCTTCTCAGACAAGGTCAAATTCAAGGGGCTCGTCATCACCAAGCCCTTATTACATGAAATGTTAAAGGGTCTTGTCTAAGAAAAAGAGGATAAAAAATAGGAGCAGTGAAAGGACAGCAAACTCACAGTTATTAACAAGCACACCTAAAACAAAAGCAAACTAAGAGGACAGCTAGATCAGGAGCGGAAACATAGACATGGAGGTCACATGGAGGATTAGCAACAGGGGAGTGGGAGGAGGAGAAGGGGGGAGAAGGGGCAGAGAATGAGTAACATAGAGGGTAGGTAGAAAATAGAGAGGGGGTAGGGCAGGAATACTATGGGAAATAGAGAATCTAAAGAACTTGTGCCCTGGCTGGTGTACCTCGGTGGACTGAGCACGGGCCTTTGAACAACAGGATTGCAGTTCGATTCCCAGTTAGGACACATGCCTGGGTTGCGGGCCAGTTCCCAGCAGGGGACTCACGAGAGGCAACCATCCATTGATGTTTCTCTCCTTCTCTCCTTCCTTTCCTCTCTAAAAGATAAATAAATAAAATCCTTTAAAAAAAAAGAACTTGTGACATGTGGACATGAACGAAAGCGAGGGGATGGTGGAGGATGGGTGTGCAGGGTGGAGGAGAGTGAAGGGGGGGATGGGACAACTGTAATGGCATAATCAATGAAATATATTAAAAATAAAAGAATGTGAAAAAGCGAAAAAAAATTAAACACCATAGTTTGAAAAAACAAAAGTGGACCAAGGACTTGAATAGACACTTCTGCAAGGACATTCAGAGGATCTGGAGACACATGAAAAGATGCTCAATGTCACTAGCTGTCACAGAGATGAAAATTAACACCATAATGAGGTACCACTTTACATCAGTCAGAATGGCCAACATAAACAAAGCAAAAAACAACAAGTGTTGGAGAGGTTGTGGAGAAAAGGGAACCCTAGTTCACTATTGGTGGGATTGCAGACCGGTACAAGCACTATGGAAAACAGTATGGAATTTTCTAAGAAAACTAAAAATGAGCGTGCCTTTTGACTCAGCAACTCCACATAGGAGTATATCCTAAGAACCCTGAAAGACCAATCCAAAAGAACCTATGCACCCCAATGTTCACAGCAGCACAATGTACAATAGCCAAGAGTTGGAAGCAACCTAGGTGCCCATCAGTAAATGAATGGATCCAAAAATTATGGTACATTTACACAGTGGACTTCTATGCAGCAGAAAGAAAGGAGGAGCTCCTACCCATTGCAACAGCATGGATGGAACTGGAAAGCATTATGCTGAGTGAAATAAGCCAATTGGTCAAAGACAAATACCATATGATCCCACCTTTAACAGGAACCTAAAAAACAAAACAAACAAGCAAGCAGAATATAACCAAAGACACTCAAATACAGAACACACTTGACAGTGCTGGGGGGAGGGGAAAATGTCAGCGGAAAAGGGAAAGGATTTACAGGAACTGGTATAAAGGACACATGAACAAAAACTAAGGGTGATGGAATTGGGCGGGAGGTTGGGAGCACTGGTGGGGTGGGGTGGGCTGAGATGGGAGTAAAAGATAGAAAACTGTACTTGAACAACAATTAAATTAAAAACAAACAAACAAATAAAATTTAAGAAAAATTAAAGTCACGTACAAAACTGTACTTCAATGAAACGCAATACAAGAACCCATACAATATAAACAATTGTCTCAAATATAACCTTAATCAAGAAAATAACAACATAAGGGTATACACTATTATATATAACTGTTACATATAATAGGGTATAACTGTTATAATTCTTGTTGGAAAGTAAGAAAGAAAATAAGCAATGCTAATGTATACATTTGCGTACACACACCTTATATTGCAATAAAAATAAAAGGCACTAGAACTAAGTCATCCACTAGTTGAAGAAAAATCATAAATGACTCCAAAGTTTGAATGACAAGAACTTGTGACAGTCCAAATTTAAGAAATACAGGGTCAACTTGGGACATATGGTAAAAGTAAAGATAATGTCCCAGTCATTGGGTGGAGATGGTCAAGAGAAAGGAGAGTGGAGCTCAAAATAGTTGAGTTGTTCCGAGAATTAACCTGCTGTGAAGATGAACAGTTACAGAGTGCAGCATGGCAGGCAAAAATTATAAAAACAAGATGAAATTGGCCAGAGAGGAATGAGAATAAAGAAAGGGATTTACAATATCATTTTATAAAAATGCAGAAATTCTACAATATTTACAAGATTAGAAAAATCCTTCACGAACAGGGTAAGAAAAAAAGAGGAAAACTTTATATACATGAAGATAAAAGTAAAGCAAGATCACAGAAGACAGGCAGCACTATGTAAGATACAGCAGTTTACTAGAAAGTTCTAAAACACAGGAAACTGACCTTTGGCCCTAATTATTAAGTATGTTTCTTAACCTTACTGGCTGTCTGTGTCTCCACAATAAAGGCCCAGAAGTAAATACAAGGCAGGAGAAAGAAAGGTAAATAATTTTAGGTTCCATTTAGTCCTAATAGTTCCAAACCAGTGTTAGAACATCACAGGTGTGTCCTTACAGACTCGGCATTGCTGTGGTTCTTCCGTAGCCTCATGGTCATCCTAGTGCAAGACTTTAGGTTTAATTCCTCCTCAGGTAATGTTGACATCACTTTTCCATGCTCATTTTTACTGTCCTTCATCATAACAGGGTGGGGGTATATGATCCCTTCTTTATCTAAGAAAATCAGAAAGAAATCTGGAAATAAACAAGTACGCTCTCCATCAGGATTAACAAATCATGTCTTCCACAGTACTTGAGTACTTTACCCCTCACTCTGTATGAATGTATTAGGCTTCACACCTTTCTTCCCTGAAGTCTTATTCTTGGCCATGATGCCCAGCCCCATCATCTTGGGAACTGCCCCATAGATCTGCAGCTTCTTCTACTCTGGATTCCTCTCAATGTCCTCCTCTGTCAGTATTGCCTATTAAAAGAAATTCAAAAAAATGAGCTTTTCATATATAGACACAATAAAAGCACAAGAAATCACATTAGAATCAATCAATTGTCTCTACCTATTCTCAAGGTTTACTGTGTAATTTCACTCTGAAGTAAAGTCATGGCTAGGCAGGAACAGATAGACAGACAAATCTGGGAGGTAATTAGCAGTTCATAAACCAAAAGCTATAAAGGAAAGAACACTCCTATGTTTACAAGGCTACTTAGGCTTAAATATAAAGCATAGAACTTACACCAAATAATTCAATAAATACACTGCAAACAAGTCTATTTGTGCAACTAAGCTGAAGATGTAAATGAAAAGAAAGGAGGATTCCCTCTCTGTTTAGCACTCAGATCATTAGAAGTAACTCCTTTCTCCCTACATTGTAATCAGAGACACCTAGGGAATTGGGAATCCACTAAATACATATGCCGTGCTATACCACTATCACCTTGTATCTCCTTTTAGAGGATACCTATGGTTCAGTTTTTGTTCTTTTTAAATTAAAGTCCTATTACATTTCTCCTCTCCATTTAAAGCCCAAGATTTACTTTTGTAAGCTTTCTACACACTGAGAAACATACACATTTTCTGACTTTGTTTTACTCCTCGAATAATTTATGCAGACAGTAAGACATGTTTGAGAATACTACTGAGAAACAGAGAGTCATCTAGGAACATAATAATGGTACTAAATAGAATCTCCCAATGATCATGAGAAGGGGATTCAAATAACACGAAGTCTGGTAGACCTCAAAATAGAGGTTTGTTGAAGAATAACATTTTTACCCTGGCTAGTGTGCTCAGTGGATTGAGCACAGGCCTGAAAACCAAAGGGTCACAGATTCTACTCCCAGTCAGGACACATGCCTGGGCTGCCGCCCAGGTCCCCAGAAAGGGGTACACGAGTGGAAACCACACCTGTATGTTTCTCTCCCTCCCTCCCTGTCTCTAAAAATAAATACTTCAAAAACTAAAATTTCTAAGGCTATCAATATACATCTGCTCTGTAAGTCATTATATTAATAGCATATTATTATGCTATTCTAAAACCAATTTAATCTACTCCTTTATCAGACCAACACTGACAGTTTCTGATTTTCTGATATTAAAAACAATGATGTAATTAACTGCACTAATTATATTTTTATTTACTATTTTTATGGTTTTTAATACCTGGGAAGAAGAGGAAAATGCTTCCCAGCTGCTCCCAGGAATAGGCAATTCCTGGAGGCAGTAATTAATCTAAATGAGTATGTCTTTCACATACAAATGAATGAAACACAAGTCCAGACACCCAACCACCTCATGAAATTCTCACTCACAAAGATAGTAATTCCCCTGTTCTAAAACAACCCATGCTGAGAAACCAACAACTAGGGAAAGTTCCTATGCCCCAAAGCCAGCTAGATTTGATTGAAATTACTCTGCCCAGAAACATTTATTCTACTCTGTCCTGCTTTTCTTGAGGAAACTCCAATTAAGGCTGTGGCCCATATCTTCCACTTGCTCCTACCTGCCCCTCCACTGATAACGATGCTTCCCCTCGTAGCCTAATGTGCTGGTGTAGTGGACCTCCTGTTCTACCTAAGCTCCAATGAAATTTTTATTCCAATGGCAATGACTTCTCCATGATATCATTCAGTGACTTTTATAACTTAAGACCTGGGCACAAAGCACCAATATCCACATACTTGTTCTAAAAAATGAATTACTAGAAGTTAAGAGAGGAGGGTATAAACGTTAAAAATCTTAGTAATTTAAACATTTTTAGTACTGAGTGCTATTAACAATTTGCAGAAACCTGTTGACTTCCCCATCCTTGACACATTTTAATTTTGCCAATAAGATATGTAAAAAGAAATATGTAGTTATTTTATGTGTAGTTATTTATAGTGTACTTTGTAAAGAACATTAAAATATTCACAAAATTAACTCCCAAACGGTATTTTAAAAAAGAGTTACTTTTAAACACTGCAGAGGCTAAACTATAAAGAAGAAAATATTGCAAACCACACTGACCAAATACCTCATTCATTTTCAATAAATTCAACCTTGAGGAATGTATGTTAAAATAAAAAATAACAGTGTTTTCTAGAAATGTACTCTCCCCTCAAGAAAGTCGCAGACACATTTTGCCAGTGTATGGGTGAAAAAAAGAGGCACATCAGGCTGTCATTTTTCCCACCAGCAACAATAGCTGTTGAACTTGGAAGGCTGTAAAGACTGTCTAAAGGGAATGCTGTGTGGTTTGTACTCCTTGTCTTTTCCTTCACTGTCAAATGGATGAGTGTTACACCACTTGAGATGGGCAAAAAAAGGGTATAATCAAGAATTAAATTAACATTCGGCAAATAAAAAATGTTGCCAGCCAGGGTCCCAGTAAACTATTTTTAAGACTCTAAACCCATTTCCCCATCTCATGATGGGAGATTTATGAGGACACTTGCCCACACAGTGTTAAATGTTTAGCAGTTTCACACACACACAAAAAATGGCATGACCTCCATTCCTCACTTTGCCTATTCACCTGATCTCACCCCAAGACTTTTTTTCTTGTCTCTCTGCATGATAAAAGTCCTCCAAGGGAAACATTTTGGAGAATGTAAAAGAAGTAAAACCAAAAACAGCAGAAGGGCTAAAAAGCATCAAAATTTACACATTCAAAAACAAAGTTGTAGAAAAATGTTTCTAGGTTTATTGTATCAGGTGGAAAGTACTTTGCAGGTGACTGCAGTTTAAACATGTAATGAATACACAATTTTTTACAAATAAATTCTGGGTTTTTTTGCCTCCCACCTTATTTTTAGGCTCAACTCATATCTTCATTAGCATACTCATATTGAGTCCACAGACTTAAAACTTAAGGAAATAAAAATAGTTTTATATTTTTAAAAAGTGTTAAAACTTGGACAGGAAACTACTTTCTGAATTATCCTTGTTTTATCCTACATTATTTTGGAGCCACTAATAATAATCAAAAACTCATACTACCAACAAAAAAGCAAAACCATTCATGCATTTTCCATATTTAATAGTAAAGTCATAGTATTAGTATTGTGTACTTAGCTTACTAAGTACACAATATTAACTGCTTTAAAAAACAAGCTTTGCCTCCCCCACTTAGTGACACATTCTAAATACACATGATTTTATACAAAAAGAAAAAACACAACCCTCAGTTTGAGCTGGTAATTTGGGACACATTTTTGTCCTTAACTTTTCTTTGTGTAAAAGGAATTGGGGAAAATCCAAAAGGACAAAATAGAATATGGACAGAAAAAAAAGAGAGAAAAGTAGTATACCTGTGCTTGACAGCTCTAATTTTAGCCTATTCGATAACTGAAGTATGTCATTCCCATCTACAAACATAAGAGTTTCCATGTCTTGGCATTTCACGTAAGCTTTTCTCCAAGATTAATAAGTGCTCTGGAAAATGATGGAGATGGAATTAGAACCAAAATACATTTCACTGGAATGTAATTTCTTAATTACACTATTACAAAACTACTAATAAAAGAAGATTACAGTTCAGATTCTTCTAGTAGAAGGCGACTTTTCAGTTTACCTCTAGTTCACTTAGCCTCTGGATTCGAGGAATAAATTTAAAGTTGTCAACTTCAACTGCAAAGGGTCAGGCAGCCAGTCCTGTTAGTTTAAGAACATACAAACTGGTTATCATGATACAATAGAGGATGAAGGTGACAAGAAAACAGAGAAACCTTCTGTTTCTCTGTTTTAAGACTTTTGGTTGTTTTTGTTCCAGAATCTGAAGTGGTTGTCAGTGGGTAAGTTGGGGAAAGAGGCCAAAGCAATAACCAAAAGTGTTTTTCATATGTGTCCTATAAAAATGTAAATAACAACAAAAAAAACCCCGTCAAACTTGGGTGTAAATGAAATCTGTTTAAAATAAACGTCTGGTTTTCCAGAATGCTAAGAAGAATTAACAATCAATCTTCAAAAATCTGATAGTGTCTTACGCACTTTCGAATCCAACTTTTTCTTTTTCCAAAACAGTTATACGAGTCCGTTTTCACGGAGAAATGTTATAGAAATAACATTTTTATAATGTTATTAAAGAAGTTTAAAAATAGAGACAAATAGGCAGCTAGCTGGAGGGCTGAATTAACTGCCAAGAGTTTTAAATATAAAGCTTTGTTAAAGAGTCGTGCCATGCTCCACACTGAATCCAACGCCACTCTCCGCCACCCCCTCATATTTTCTTTCAGAGGCTTACCTCGGGTGGGAGGGCCTTGCAAATGCCCAACTTTTCGGTGGTGGGCCTGATTTTCACGATGTAACCAAGCGGGTCTCGGAATTTGTCCCACGTAGGTTGGAACACAGGGCACTCGGGCGAGGAATTCTTCCTTACCCGAATCCATGTCCGTTTAAGAGGCTAATATATAAAACAAGTTCCGATAGTCTTCCGTTGGCAAAGGCCCTCCTAACCAAACAACGACACACAGAAGAACCTCATTTTCCACCAAATTCCAGAGCTCTTTGAAAACATTTAGCTGCCTACCAATCGCCGACAGTCTCGGCTTCAAGGCCACCATCTAGTCCCTTGGGCTTTTCCGGCTTCTTTACGTACCTTCTGGCGTCTTTACATATCTCGTCACTCACTTGCAGGTTGATAATTAAGCCTCCAATTTATACCCTAACCAGAATGATATTTGTATGCTGGGCGAATGCTGAAGACGAGAGGGATTTCACCAAAGTTTAAAACAAACAAACAAGTACAAACAAAATACAAACTACCAGGGAAGTGATATTAGATAATTCCACAATCGAATGCAACACTGAAGTATGAATAACCACATATTTCAAGAGGCCACGAGGCATGTTGTGCCGGCGCACTGAGGGAGAACAGCTTAAGCATGAGCATGCCCCTTTTTTTTTTCTCTAAAAACTAAAAACCCCTCATTTGCACTAATGCCACGCCAACATCCCTCCTTAAATCTATTTACTCAAGGAAGAAGTCACTACTCTAAAGTCCTTGGAACAGTTTCTACAGAATTGCACCTGACTTTGTAGGAAAATAATCTGTTAGAGCAATTTTTCAACACTGGAACTCATAACTTAAATTACTTTCACGTATATGATTTCACTTTCAGTGCACCTACAATGCACAACTTAGCTATCTTTACGAACTCAACTTCGGATCTCTACATAACTATAGGATAAGCCACTAAAAGCTGGCAGAATTATCCGCAAATATACACAAACCCAGAAAATTTGGGGGGGGACACTTTTAAGTAAAAAAGGAGCATCAACTCCACCCCAGGAGTTGTAATACCAACCTCCCTCTCATGGTAATGCGTTAAGTTTCCATACGATCAACTAAAGCAAATTTTGCCAAAATTATCGGATAAACACACACACACACACACACACACACACACACGCACGCACAACTGGTGACTTTGTCTGAGACCAGACTTCCAGAATAAGTATAGAAAATGTCTACTACCAAATCAAATGTTAATGAAACAAGTTGTCCAGGCTACACTTGAAAAAAATAAACAGAACATTTATACAAGTATTTCAGTTAAAAAATATGGTTGCAACCTGACACAAGCTGACTAGAGTAGGCTAAAACGAAGAAAGGCAAGATTTCTAAACACAAAATCAAAACCTCTCATGCAAATGAAGGACTACAGTTAATAAAGAATTAGCTCCAGTATGAACACAAGAAAGAAAAACTACTGAGAGGAGACCCTGGCCTGATGGTTCTGTTCAATAATACTACACCAAAGTGTTGTAGGTTCAATTTCTGGGAACATAACTAGTTGCACATTTGATCAATCTCTCTCTCTCTCTCTCTCTACTTTATTCTTTTTCTCTCTCTTCTCTCCACTCCCTCCCTAAAAATTACTAAACATATCCTACAGCAAGTTTTAAAAAAATAGAAGCAGGGTGTAAAGTCCATAAATGACTGCTATAACAATTACTTGAGGATGTGTACTCTCTCACTCTTGAGCTCAGTGTAGCACAGGTCAGCTGTCTAATAGTGCCTCTGAGAACTGAGGCGCCATATGTGTGCAGACCTCACCTACTCAATAGATTCCCCACTCTTATTTTAAGTGACCCTCACAATAATGCCTATTCCACTTCATTTTCTGTTTCATCACTGTACACAAATATTAAAATAATAAATAAAATAACTGGGCCAAGATAATAAACTGCTCTGGTCATAGCCCTGAGGAAAGCCTGATATGGAAGGACTTCTGAGTGCACCACTTGTTTTTTGGTATTTCTACATTATTCTTTTTTTAAATTTATTTTTTAAATTTAATTCCTGTTCAAGTACAGTTTTCTGTCTTGTATTCCAAGCCCTAGACCTCCCCAAGTCGTCCCCACCTTCCTCCCATTTCCGCCCCCCACTTTAGTTATTGTCCATGTGTCCTATAAACTTGTTCATGTGGGTCCTTCCCCTTTTCCTCTGTCATTCTATCCCCTCTCCCCTTTGGATCCTGTCAGCACGTTCTGTATTTTGGTGTCTTTGGTCACATTTTGCTTGCTTGTTCGTTTTGTTGTTTAGATTCCTGTTAAAGGTGAGATCATATGGTATTTCTCTTTTACCGCCTGGCTTATTTTTCTCAGCATAATGCTCTACAGTTCCATCCATGATGTTGCAAAGGGTATGAGCTCCTTCTTCCTTTGTGCAGCATAGAATTCCATTGTGTAAATGTACCATAGTTTTTAGATCCAGTCATTGACCAATGGGCACCAAGGTTGCTTCCAAACCTTGGCTATCGTAAATTGTGCTGCTAGGAACCTCGGGGTGCATAGGTTCTTTTGGATTGATGCTTCAGGGTTCTTAGGATATATTCCTAATAGTGGAATTGCTGGATCAAAAGGCACATTCATTTTTAGATTTCTTACAAAATTCCATACAGTTTTTCATAGTGGTTGTACCAGTCTGCAATCCCACCTACAGTGAACTAGGGTCCCTTTTTCCCCACAACCTCTCCAACATTTGTTGACTGTTTCTTTGTTTGTGGTAGCCATTCTGACTGGTGTAAAGTGGTATCTCATTGTGGTCTTAATTTGCATCTCTCTGATAGCTAGTGACACTGAGCATCTTTTCATGTGTCTCTGGATACTCTGTATGTTCTCCTTGGAGAAATGTCTGTTCTAGTCCTTTGCCCATTTTTTTAATTGGGTTGCTCGTCTTCTTTGAGTGGAGTCAAGTGAGTTCTTTGTATATTTTGGAGATTAAACCTTTGTCTGAGGTATCACTGGCAATTATGTTTTCCCAAACAGTTGCTTCTCTTTTAATCTTGATACTGTTTTCCTTATTCATGCAGAGCCTTTTAATTTTGATGAGATCCCATTTGTTTATTCTTTCCTTTATGTCCCTTGCACTATGGGACGTATCAGTAAAAATCTTGCTGCGTGGAATATCTGAGATTTTCCTGCCAATGCTCTCCTCTGGGGCTTTAATGGTTTCATGGCTTATATTTAAGTCTTTTATCCACCTTGAATTAATTTTGGTGTATGGTGCAAATTGGTGCTCAAGTTTCATTTTTTTGCATGTAGCTGTCCAGTTCTCCCAATACCATGTGTTGAAGAGGCTATCTTTACTCCATTTTATGTTACTGCCCCCTGTGTCGAATATTCATTGACCATAGAGGGTTGGGTTTATTTCTGGGCTCTCTGTTCTGTTCCATTGCTCTGTGTGCATGTTTTTGTGCCAGTACCAGGCTGTTTTGATTACAGTGGCCCTGTAATACACTTTGATATTAGGCATTGTGATCCCTCCTACTTTGTTCTCCTTTCTCAAAATTGAAGCTGCTATTCGGGGTCTTTTATGGTCCCCTAGACATTTTTGAAG
>NW_028083717.1:0-1035 GCF_014824575.4 Sturnira hondurensis | reverse complement strand
TTGTTCAGCCTACTAGGGATATCTTCTTTGGTCAGACCCTGCTGGACACTGGATGTGAGGAACCAACGCTAATGGGTGCCTGCCCTCCTGGGGGCCATGGGGTCCCTGGCCAGATCAGATGGTCACAATGATTGAACAAATAATTATAAATAGGGTTGCCAAATAAAGCACAACACAGCTGGTTACATTTGAATTTCAGATCAATTTTAGTATAAATATATCCTACGTGACAACAGCAACACTAAAGTTTAGTATATCTCATTTACTATTTGAGTCTTACTTATACAAAAAGAAATTAGTTGTACAATATGCCCATGTGTGACTAGACCAGAAATTAAAATTGATGGTGAAACTGTTTTAAATAATAATAAGCGGACGGTGTGTTAGGATAGCTCTGGCTGTGGTACGGAGACTTGGGACCTGGGTTCTGAGGTGGCTGTCCGCCAGGTTCCCACCTAGAGCTTTTCTGCAGGCTCCTCACTGTATCGTAGCTCCAGAGTGGGCGGGCCCCGCGCTGCAGGCTCTGTCTGCCCCTTACACCTGCACATGCTCATCCTGCCCCCCAGGGGAGTCGCTCGGCCAATCGGAGACTTAGCTTCAGGGTTTTTTTATAGGTAATTCTGCCAATTTTATTTTTTAATATTTTTATTGATTATACCATTACAGTTGTTCTATTCCCCCCTTCATTCTCCTCCACCCTGCACATCCCCTCCCCCCATTCCCCCCCTTTAGTTTATGACCACGTCTCAAGTTCATTAGATTCTATATTCCCCCTACTATTCTTGCCCTCCCCCCTATCTATTTTCTACCTACTGTCTATGCTATTTTCTGTACCTTCTCCTCCTCCCACTGTTGCTAACCCTCCATGTGTTCTTCATCTCTATGGTTCCGCTCCTGATCTAGCTGTCCTCTTGGTTTGCTTTTGTTTTAGGGGTGGTTGTTGATAACTATGAGTTTGCTGTCCTTTCACTGTTCATATTTTTCATCTTCTTTTTCTTATATAAGTCCCTTTAACATTTCATATAATAAGGGCTT
>NW_028083716.1:0-792 GCF_014824575.4 Sturnira hondurensis | reverse complement strand
GAGCACATTTCTATCTCCTGCCATTTGTCTAAATCTCCATAAAACTAGTTCCATAAAATGTCAATTTTCAGTTCATGATAGGAAACAGAGTGGTGGCAAAAAAAAATTAGATAGGTCCTGTACATAAGTTATTTGCAACTGAGACCTCTAAGTTTCTGAGAGCTCTCCCAGGGAACTCAGGTACGTGTGTGGAAGGGAGGGCCAAGGAGCAACAAGCCTTCCATCCGGCTGGCTTCTGTGGCATGAGGTCTCCATGGTTATACTCTTTTTTAAAAAAACAAAGAAGATAAAAACTGCTTTTAAAAAAGATTTAAAAGCTGCATCTACCCTTGACAAGCAAACAAAATAGATTTGAGTCGTTTTTTAAACCAAGTGAGAATTATTTTAACATTAGAAAGGACAAGCTAGTTTTACATAATTTTTTAGTACTTACTCGTTTTTAGCTTCTCACATTTCCTTTGGAAATCAGGTTGAGGGAATTTACAGCTTGTGGAGTAAAATGAATGGCACTTTCAAGAACATGAAGAAAGCAGCCAGTGTGAACGCTTTCAACCCAGCAGGGCAAGTGCTCTCGGCTCTGGCTGCAAAGAGAAGGTGCTGCGTTGTAAAGGAAAGCCACCTCACATGGGAACTGCTCCACTCCAGGGCCAGTTATCACAGGCAATAAGCCAGCACTTTCTCTCCTTTGCCATTCCTCTCTCCTGAAGTGAAGTCTCTCTGTCAGGGTACTGCACAGTACTATGAGATACATTTGAAATAGACTTAGAGATGTGGGCTATTCATCTTCGCTTT
>NW_028083715.1:0-1232 GCF_014824575.4 Sturnira hondurensis | reverse complement strand
CCTCCCACCTCCAACCCATGCCTCAGTGACCAGAAACACTATGGCAGACCCCACCTGGTACCCTCAGTACCTGCTCATCTTCCTTTGATGACAGCACCTCCTATCTCGGTTGGTTTCCTGGCTCCACGTAATAAAAGACCACATTCCACAGCAGCCTCCTCTGTAGCAAGGCAAGGTCATATGACTAAGATCTGCCAAGGGCACGTGGGAAGAAGTGTTTTGTGCACAAGAATGTGTGCATGTGTGTGTGTGTGTGTGTACACGTGTGAAACCCTCGGGCTGTATCCTGGCAGGCAAGGGCCCTCCGTGACTTCTCACAGGTGAAACGTGGATGTCCTCTATTCTCGCTTCCTCCTGCTGAAATGTGGGTGAGGAGGCGAGACACACCCAACCAGGGGAATGGGATCAACACCTCGGGAAGACAGAGCAACAAGCGGAAGGAGCCTGGCCCTCCACGCAGCGGGGCCACTCCACGAGCCCGACCCAGCTAACGAAGGATTTCCCTAAGAAAGAAATGCAGTTCTACTCTGTCTAAGCCACTGATGTTGTAAATCTTACTAGCCACACCTTAATGATGTGCTGAGCAAGGGACTTGGCTGCTTTGCACAGTAGCTGAGCTGTCTCAGGAACACCTGCGCCAAGGTCCTGTCAGTCACTATTGCAGCACACTCAAAAGTTAGTGGTTGAAACAACAGTGTTTTATTTAGTTTGCCTTTCTGAAAGGCAGCGGTTTAGGCAGGGCTCAGCTGGGCAGTTCTCTCCTGAAGATTCATGGCAGCTGGGGGCGGGATGGGGGTGGCGGGCTCTGGCACAACTGGGCGCCACAGTCTCTCAGCCTCCAGCAGGATAGCCCAAACTCGTTCTCAGAGCAGAGACAGCATTTCGAGACGGAAAACGCACACATGGGCACACATGCTGACACCACTATTTGCACTGCATCATGGGAAGGGAAAGAGACGCCCCCTCCCAGCAGCCTTCCGGAACCTAATCCAGTCCGCGTTCTCAGAGTTCCTGCACAGCTCCTCTTGTGAAACTCTGCATTTACTATTATGACGTTTCCAGTGTCAACACCTTTCTCGCTCGATTCTGAACCCCATACGGGCAGAAGTCTTGTCTTTACATCAGGCCTGCCGGTGCCTCCCGAGGGCCATACTTGTAGCGGGCACTCAGTGTAGGCTTATGAATGAATGAGTGAGTGGGTGTGCTGCTGCTTGGCCACATGCCCCCCCCCC
>NW_028083714.1:0-594 GCF_014824575.4 Sturnira hondurensis | reverse complement strand
CCGATATAGTATTCTTGCTGAAATAAGTGAGAATGTAATCAAACCTTCAGTCCGCCTTTGTCCAGTTTATGGAGGGATAACTTAGATGTCACCAGGACAGAGCAACTAAATGAGTCCACCAGTTAGAACGTTCTACAAAATAACTGGTTCTGCTGTTTTGCCCTGGGGCTCAGTGTTCTGTACGTGACAGACTCTCAGTGGGGTCTTCACTATTTAAGGCCCATTGACTGATAAGACCTTCCAGTAATTTCCCAAACCAAGGTGTGCAGGAACCTGGCTGGAAGGCTGGCTCTCAGGTGCAGAATGTTTGGGGGTCGGAGAACTGGGGACGTGGGACCAGATGGCAGGGGAGCCACACGCAGAGAAGAGACCTGAACACCAGTAAGGCTGCCTTTCAGGTGAGAGATGCCCGCACAGACCTTCTGGACATCCGACCAGAGGGAGAAGGCCAATGACCACAACACACTGGTCTGTGAGGGTTAACAACTCACTGAGCATTTAAAATAAGTCAGAAAACTCCACACGTCAGAAAACCCAACAGCGTATACATATGAAAAAATACAAGTTGATACAATAGGTTGTATCAAGATATGA
>NW_028083713.1:0-558 GCF_014824575.4 Sturnira hondurensis | reverse complement strand
TGTTAGTTTTGGTGTTGCCTTGTATTTGCATGTGTGTTCAAAGGAATGAACTGAAGATCTTGGGTTTGGCAGCTCGTGGAGTCCTCCTGGCGTTAATTATGATGTATGATTTCTGCTGTATATAGAAGTTGATTTCTGGTGACTGCATGAGGGAAGAGTGCACAGTAGGTTTCGCGGGCCAAAGGGCTACAATGTATTACAGCAGCAGAAAGAAGGAGATGTTGGGAACTGCTCTGCCCGGGCTCAGGGAGTGTAACTGCCTCCCATGACTTAGGAGCAGTGAGCAAGCTCCGGAATCAAAGCCACAAGAGATAAAGCTTGCACGTGCTGGTAAAGTCTGCCTCTGCTTTCTCCTGGGCCCCAAAACCCTGGTCTGATACTGATAGACAGGTAACAGTCCTCAGGGTTGGGGGGTGGGTGGTTGGGGGCGGAAGGAAACCCAGCGCTGATTTCTTTGGAGTCTATCATAGAAGGTCTCAGAGCTCCGCAGCCAAAAAGGAGTAATGTACGCTCGCCCCGCAGCTACCCTGATATAGCCAGTCCCCATGTCCTCTGGGA
>NW_028083712.1:0-533 GCF_014824575.4 Sturnira hondurensis | reverse complement strand
AGTGTTTAGTTTTATTTCCTTCCGCTGAGTTTCTATCAGACATTTTCTAGAAGTGAACGGTTACATTTTCAAAGTTTTCAGTGGCTGAAAATAAATGTGAACCATCTGACCTATAAAATCTCTGCCATCAATGTATCTATAAACTTGGATCTGTTTATGTTTTCAGCCCAGAATATATCTTAGAAGTCAAGGGGCGGGAGGCATTAGTATATCTTTGCATTTATCTTAGAACTTCAAAAGGTCCCCTTTTTTAAAGAAGCATATAGTGAATTATCCTTTGCTCACACTAATTCATGAAGTCGCTTCTCTGCTGCCTTCATCCTTCAAACCCTGCAGTTGCCCTTTTGATGGAACGTATGAAGCCGCTTGAGTTTAAGCGTCTGGAGCGTGGTGCATCTTTGTACACCTCCCCCCACGCCATTTTGCCCAGGCCTGCAGAATACTTTAAAATGATGTCAACTATTATGTATCAGGGAGATTCTAATTTCAGGCCCCATTCCAGCAGTGAGCTGATCACAACCCTATTCCATGTC
>NW_028083711.1:0-1073 GCF_014824575.4 Sturnira hondurensis | reverse complement strand
TTTCTTCTGGTCCATTCCATTGATTTGAGTCCCAGTTTCCTTTCCATCACTACTGGTTTCCTGTGCATCTCCCTTCATTTCAGTTAGTTTAGCCTTCATATGTTCCTCTAATTTGTGACTGTGTTCCTCTAATTGTGACTATAGTCTACCAGTTCTGTGAGCATCCTGATAAATAGTGTCTTGAATTGTGCTTCTGAGTGGCTGGCAATTTCTTGGTCGCTTAGAGTTATTGGCTCTGGGACTTTGAGTTCTTCTTGCACCATCTTTCGGGCTGTTTGTGCCTGTTCCATAGCAGGATCGGAGCCCTAAAGTGTTCACTAGAACAGGGCAACTAAGTCGCTGGGTTGTGACGCTGTGTGTGGGGGCGGGGCGAAAGAGGGACTATGGCGTCCTGTCTGCCGCCGGCCGCCGCGGCCCTCACCAGTGCCACAGCTGCTGCCGTCACCGGGCCCTTGCGTTTCGTCCCACTGCACGCGAGTGTGACACTCTCATCAGCCCTCGCCCCCTGGGGCCTGGGTGGTCCGTCTCACTGTGCGCGAATGTGCAACCGCGGTCAGTCTGCCCCGCACCCCAACTGGTTCCGGGCTCCCTGCACGCCTGGGTCGGGTGGGGGGGGGGTCTGTCCTGCCCGACCCTGCTCACTGCTGGCTCCGCCCCTCTTACCGTCCCCGTTGAACGGTTAGATGTAGTCGGACTTCCGTATAATTCAATTTTCTGTCCTTTGGTAGTGTCTTTGTTTCTCCAAACCTTTGTCGTATTCAAACTTGGTTGTGGGAGAAGGCACAGTGTTTCCACCTATGCCTCCATCTTGGCGGAAGTCCATTGCACACTTTTAAAAAACACATTGTACCGCCGAAATATATACAACTCTTATTTGTAAATCACACCTCACTAAAGCTGGTGGAAAGAGTAATTAGGCCAAGCTCCACCCCCAGATAGTCTGATTTAGTTTATCTAGGATGGGACTAGGCTTTTTTAAATTAAGCTTTTCAGGTGATTATAATGGGCAGCTAAGATTGAGAGCCACTGGTCTAAGCAGCTGTGAAGAGGGACTTAAGCTGTAGCCAGGGACA
>NW_028083710.1:0-797 GCF_014824575.4 Sturnira hondurensis | reverse complement strand
ATATGTTCCTCTAATTTGTGACTATAATCAACCAGTTCTGTGAGCATCCTGAGTGTTCTGTGAGCAACCAGTTCTGTGAGCATCACCAGTGTTTTGAACTGTGCATCTGAGAGGCTGGCTATTTCTTGGTCACTTAGAGTTATCGGCTCTGGGACTTTGAGTTCTTCTTGCGCCATTTTTTGGGCTGTTTGTGCCTGTTCTGTAGCAGGATCGGAGCTTTAGGTGTTCACCAGAGTAGGGCAACTCAGTTGCTGGGTTATGACATTGTATGTGGGGGCGGGGTCAAAGAGGAACAATGGCGTCCTGTCCACTGCCTCCCGCCCCGGCCCCCACAGGTGGCCGGTGCCACAGCTGCCACCATCACCTGGGTCCGCGAGTTTCATCCCACTGCACATGAGTGTGCCACCACCGTTAGCCCTCCACTGGGTTCACCCCCTGGGGCCTGCGTGGTCCGTCTCACTGTGCTCGAATGTGCGACCGCAGTCAGTCTGCTCCACACCCTGACTGGGTCCGAGCTACTTGCATGCCTAGGTCTGGGGATCTGTCCTGCCCCACCGTGCTCTGCTGCTGGCTCCACCCCTCTTACCGTCCCGGTTGAATGGTTAGTTGTAGATGGACTTCCATATAATTCAATTTTCTGTTCTTTGGCTGTGTCTTTGTTCTGCAAACCTTTGTTGTATTCAAACTTGGTTGTGGGAGAAGTCATAGTGTTTCTACCTATGCCTCCATCTTGGCAGAAGTCTCTCAGAGACATTTATTGAAGAAGATAGAAGACACAAGAAACGCTGTACATAGGA
>NW_028083709.1:0-990 GCF_014824575.4 Sturnira hondurensis | reverse complement strand
CAACATCTTCTGCAGCGCTGCCAGCAAAGGATACATCTACACAGGGTGTAGATCCTTATCTGGGAAACCCGCTTCCTATGAAATGTCCCTATTGACCAGGAAGGAAGAAAGGGGTATTGCTTCTCTCTGCAGATAACACAGCACCTTCCACAGCAGTGCCAGAAAACGATATTTCTACACAAAGGGTTAGACACTTATCGTGGGATACCCGCTTCCTACGAAATGTCCCTATTGCCCAGGAAGGAAGAAAGGGCAACCGCTTCACCCTGCAGATAACACAGCACTTTCCTCAGCAGTGCCAGAAAAGGATAATTGTACGCAAAGAGTAGAGACTTATTGTGGGAAACCCGCTTCCTGCAAAATGTCCCTATTGCCAAGGGAGGAAGAAAGGGCAAACGCTTCACTCTGCAGATAACACAACACCTTCCGCAGCAATGCCAGCAAAGGATACTTCTACACAAAGTGTAGAGTCTTGTCACGGAAATCCCGCTTCTTACGAAATGTGCCTATTGCCCAGGAACAAAGAAACGAGAATCACTTCACTCTGCAGATAACACAGGACCTTCCGCAGCAGTGTAAGGAAAGGATACTTCTACACAGTTGGTAGAGACTTATTGTGGGAAATCCTCTTCCTACAAAATGTCCCTACTGCCCAGGAACGAAGAATCGCCAACGCTTCACTCTACAGATAACACAACACCATCCCCAGCAGTGACACCAAAGGATACTTCTAAACAAGGGGTAGAGACTTATCTGGGAAACCCGCTTCCTACAAAATGTGCCTATTACCCAGGAATGAAGAATGGGCAAACGCTTCACCCTGCAGATAACAGAGAACTTTCCTCAGCAGTGCCAGAAAAGGATACTTGTACGCATAGAGTAGAGACTTATTGTGGGAAACCCGCTTCCTACGAAATGTCCCTATTCCCCAGGGAGGCAGAAAGGGCAAACGCTTCACTCAGCAGATAACACAACACCATCCCCAGCAGT
>NW_028083708.1:0-605 GCF_014824575.4 Sturnira hondurensis | reverse complement strand
AGTCACCTTAAGAGGTCCACTTCAGAGAAAATTGGTGCCCCCATATTACCTGAGTATTTCCATGAGTGTGTTTCAAATCAGTGGACTGGATGTAGCCGGTTGCCCTGCCTTGTGGGGGGGGTGCATAACTAAATGTCGAAGTCGTGCAGGACACCAATGTGACTCTCTTCTACGGTGTCCTTGGAGCTGGAGGCTCCACATGAGCTGTAGCCTTTCCTCCAGCACTCAGGGCACACAGTCTCCTCCTGAATCTCAGGGCCATGATGTTTTGTTTGTAAGTAACCTTGAGACTCCTCTGTAATCCTCATNATCCTCATACCCCTGTCACTCCCCTGAACTTTCTTCCTGTCATATTCTGCTATTTCCCCAGAGATACAGTGCAGGGGAAGGTGTGTGTCCCTGTCCCAGGAACATCAGGCTGAGACAGATGTGACCTGGAGGTGGACCTTGTCCCTGTCAGACACCAGGGCCCCATCCACCCTGCCCCCATCAGAAAGGCTGCATCTCCACCTTCTCTTTTCTACTCATCTGATGCTTCCAGGATGGACAGGAGACTGACAGAGGACCTCAAGCAACACTATGAAAATCATTACTGTTTGTCCTAA
>NW_028083707.1:0-633 GCF_014824575.4 Sturnira hondurensis | reverse complement strand
CTATAGTATTGGGAGTTTTAGCCACAGCGATCAGATAAGAAGAGGAAATAAAAGGCATCCAAATGGGAAAGGAGGAAACAAAACTGGCATTGTTTGTAGATGACATGATAGTGTATATGGAAAATTCTATAGCCTCTACCAAAAAACTTTTCAAACTAATAAATGAATTTGGCAAAACAGCGGGATACAAAGTCAATATCCAGAAATCAAAGGCATTTTTGTAAACCAACAATGAAACAGCAGAAGCAGAAATCAAGAAAAAAATCCCATTTGATATAGCAAAAACAAAAATAAAATATCTGGGAATAAACCTACCCAAGGAGATTAAAGACCTGTATGCAGAAAACTACACAACAGTGAAGAAAGAAACCAAGGAAGACACAAACAAATGGAAACATACACCGTGTTCATGGATTGGAAGAATTAACATCATCAAAATGTCCATACTACCCAAAGCAATTTACAGATTCAATGCAATCCCTATTAAAGTAACGATGACATATTTCATAGACATAGAACAAACACTTCAAAATTTTATATGGAACCATAAAAGACCCCGAATAGCAGCCGCAATTTTGAGCAAGAAGAACAAAGTAGGAGGGATCACAATACCTGATATCAAACTGTATTACA
>NW_028083706.1:0-642 GCF_014824575.4 Sturnira hondurensis | reverse complement strand
TTGGCACTGGAGCCCTGGGTTGCGAAGTCTATCTCACTGCCTGTTTTTGCCTCATTTATCTGCCCTCAAATGTGTGACCTCAGCCAACCCCGCACCACCTGTGCTCCCAGGTCTGGCAGCCACTGCCTTTTCCAGCTGCTACCCCTCTCCGCCGGCTGACTCCACTCCTCTTACCACTCTGGTTGAATAGTAGGCAGACTTCTGTACAGTTCAATTTTCTGTCTGTTCTCGTTGTGTTTTTGTTTCTAAATCTTTGTTGTCCTTAATTTTGGTTGTGCGAGGAGGCACAGTATTTCCACCTATGCCTCCATCTTGTCCAGAAGTTCTGTATGTGAATGACTCTTTCGGAACCCAGTGTTGATTCTGTTTCTAACTCATCAATGTGCTCAATTGTGTCCATGTCTGAAAAAAATATGCTGTCTCTGTGGTCCTGGTGAAGCTGAGGGGAATAGTAGTGTCAGGAGTACAGAACTGTAACCAAAATCCATCTTCATGGCCACAGAGATTACATTGAATTGAATGTATCTTGTTGTTTAAGACAGAACTTTATGGGTTTAGGTAGGCCAGGGCATTTCCAAACTCTGTCATTCGTCAGACAAGAGAGGCCCTGGAAATCTTCACAGTGACCAAATTTGTGAAACT
>NW_028083705.1:0-786 GCF_014824575.4 Sturnira hondurensis | reverse complement strand
GCTATTCAGGGTCTTTTATGGTTCCATATAAATTTTTGAAGTGTTTGTTCTACGTCTGTGAAGTATGTCATTGGCAC
This sequence comes from Sturnira hondurensis, assembly GCF_014824575.4. NCBI lineage: Eukaryota > Metazoa > Chordata > Mammalia > Chiroptera > Phyllostomidae > Sturnira > Sturnira hondurensis. Next base: position 709 of record NW_028083705.1, on the reverse strand, counting down.
TTTAATGGGTATTGCATTGAATCTGTAAATTGCTTTGGGTAGTACAGACATTTTGATGATATTAATTCTTCCAGTCCATGAACATGGTATATGTTCCCATTTGTTTGCATCTTCCTTGATTTCTTTCTTCAGTGTTGTGTAGTTTTCTGCATACAGGTCTTTTACCTCCTTGGTTAGGTTTATTCCCAGATATTTTATTTTTGTTTTTGCTATATTGAATGGGATTTTTTCCTTGATTTCTGCTTCTGCTGCTTCATTGTTGGTATACAAAAATGCCTTTGATTTCTGAATATTGACTTTGTATCCTGCTGTTTTGCCAAATTCATTTATTAGTTCAAGCAGTTTTTTGGTAGAGGCTATAGCGTTTTCCATGTACACTATCATGTCATCTGCAAACAATGCCAGTTTTGTTTCCCCCTTTCCGATTTGGATGCCTTTTCTTGTCTGATCACTGTGGCTAGAACTTCTAATACTATATTGAATAGAAGTGGTGAAAGTGAGCAACCTTGTCTTGTTCCTGATCTTAGTGGAAAAGACTGTATTTTTTGCCCATTGAGTATGATGTTGGCTATAGGTCTTTCATATATGGCCTTTATTATTTTGAGGAATGTTCCCTCTATTCCCATTTTTCTGAGTACCTTTATCACAAATGGGTGCTGTACCTTATCAAAAGCATTTTCCACATCTATTGATATGACCACGTGGTTTT
>NW_028083704.1:0-684 GCF_014824575.4 Sturnira hondurensis | reverse complement strand
TATATACTATGTTTTTTTCCCTATATATACATACATTTTCATTTAAAGGGAGAGCTTAAACCCCTTCTCTTTGGCATATCTGAATTGCCAACGTGACTACTCTTGAACTTGGGGGCCATTACCGAGTAAACTAAGACTTGAAAACAAGCTAATTTGAAAACAAGCACTGCGATACCACTACAGCTGATCCCACGATGGCTAACATGTGACCAACAGGTAGGCAGTTTACACAGCGGGTATACTGAACAAAGGCATGATTCCGTCTGCATGGGACGGAGTGGGAAGCTGTGAGGTCTCGTCGCGTCTCTAGAATGGCGCACCACTTGAAAGTTATGAATTGTTTATTTCTGGAATTTTCCATTTCACATTTTTGGACTAAGGTTGACTGCAAGTAACTGAAACTGTGTAGTGAGTAAGCGGGACTGCTGTACAGGGGCGCCACCTCAGCTGACTCAAATGTCCACTGATACCCAGAAAAGCACTTTTAGATTGCTTCAGATGTCAGCTGAACTAGCTGTGTGTGGTGGTCCCCCCCCCCCCCCGTGGAACACTTTATCTATTTAAAGAACAACTGTCAGACAAACCATGGTTATTAGGTATTTGGCATAAATTTTCTTGAAATGAATGGACCAAGACTACACTGAATACATTCATATTGATAAAGGCTTTCAAACCACATGGCTG
>NW_028083703.1:0-1707 GCF_014824575.4 Sturnira hondurensis | reverse complement strand
TTGGTGGCTGTTGAATCCCATTTCAGGCTCGGGTCAGATTCTCTGGTCTGGGGGGCACACCGCTTCTCTACCACCAGCTGTGTGTCACCAGGTAGAAGGATGGGTTCTGCTGGCTGGGGGTTGCAGTGCGTGATGAGGTCATTCAAAACTATAAATCCAGCAGGAAAGTAACTCCCAGGACCTGTGGATAGCTCTCCTCCACTTTTGGTTCAATTAGCTTCTGTGGTAGGCTAAAAAATGCTCCCCAAAATACTGATGCCCCATCCCTGGGGTCTGTGAATAGTACCTTATGTGGCAAGTGATGTGACCAGGCTGAGAATCTTCAGAGGAGGGGCTTATCTGGGATTACCTCGGTGGGCCCTAGATACAGTCACCTGCATCCTTAGGAAAGAGGCGGGGAGGGAGATTGACAACCAGACAGGAGGAGGCAATGTGAAGGTGGAGCAGAGAAACATGGCCACAAGCCACAGACTGCTGGGGGCCACCAGGAGCTGGGGGAGGCAAGGAATGAGTTCTCACCCAGAGCCTCCTATGCCTTGATCTGCAAGAGAATGCATTTCTCACCTTAAGCCACCAGGTTGGTGGTAGTGCTTTGCTGTCATAGTGCTTTGAACTATGCATCTGATAGGTTGGCTATCTCTTTGTCACTTAGTTGTATTTTTTCTGGAGTTTTGATGTGTTCTTTCATTTGGACCATTTTTTTGTCTTGCTGTGCCTGTTACATAGTGAGGGGCAGAGCCTTAGGTGTTCACCAGGGCGGGGCAGCCAGGTCGCCGGGTTGCGACACTGTCTGTGGGGTGGGGGTCCGAGAGCAAGAGCTCTTGCTCTGCTCTCTGCTGGATATCAGTCACTTCGCCCTGCTTCCCACAAGCAAACAGGGCCCTTCTGGTGCTGATTCCAGTGTGGGTGGGTTTGTGTACATTCTAGGACCCTGTAGGTCTCTCCAGCAAACTCTCCTATGAGGCTGGGAGTTTCTCCCAGCACCTCAACCTCCACAGGTGCTTTCAGTCAGAGGTTTGAGGCTTTATTTCCTTGTGCTGGGACCCTGGGTTGCATGGTCTTGCTCCCCAGTTTGCCTGGTATATCTGTGCATGATTGTGGGACTGCATGGTCTGCCAGCCGCCTTGGGCATCACACCCCGCCACAATTACCACCTTACTGGGTCCACCCGCTGCTGCCTTGCATGACCCGTGCCCACCAGCCACCACTTTGCTGTGAGCCCTCTCCGCCTGGCCTTGTGACTCCACCCCTCCTGCTGGTCTAGATGAATTTCTTTTTTAACTCCTTGGTTGTCGGACTTCCATACAGTTCAGTTTTCTGTCAGTACTCGTTTTTTTTTAATTTCTAAATTTTTTTGTCCTTATTTTGGTTGTGTGAGGAGGCACGGTGTGTGTACCTACGTACGCCTCCACCCTGGCCAAAAGTCCTGTATCTGCTAAGCATCTTTTCATGTGCTCATTGGCCAGGACCCCCTGCCTGTTTTTGAAGTTTATTGGAATACAGCCACACCTCCTTGCTTATATATTGTTAGAGCTGCTTTTACACTGAGGGTGGCAGAGTGGAGTTTTTGTTTACTCTCTGGCCCTTGAGAAAGAGTCTGCTGAGCCCTGACTTTGATGAAAGAGAAGCAGGTTCTGCCTGTGGGTGAGATGGGCGGGCACTGAAACCAGGGAAGGATGGAAGCCGGACAGGCCCAGCCTTTGCCTT
>NW_028083702.1:0-1066 GCF_014824575.4 Sturnira hondurensis | reverse complement strand
TATTACACACCAAGGAAGAATACTGGTTTGGGCTTTTTTTTAAAAGGATGGTATTGCCAAGGATGGAGCTGAATTTGGTCCTCAGTTTCCTCATCTCTTTTGTGGAGATTACCACAGCAAACCTGAGTTAATTATAGCTTCTTTGTTTATAATATACATTGAATCAGATAATGGATGTCAATGTAGTTTAAAAAACACACTGAGCCCTTTATGCTGTGGCTGACTTGTGCTCTGTCCCACAAAGGGAAAGGTGACTGGCTTGTTTGATCCAGAGTCAGGGCACATGCCTGGGTTGCAAGTTTGGTCCCCCTCGGGGTACATACAAGGGACAAGCAACTGATATTTCTCTGTCATATCAATAGTGATTTTCTCCCACACTTCTCCTTTTTCTAAAAATAAAATATACAAAACATTGTAAAAATTATACATGAAATACTGGAGAAAAAGGAGTATTTGACAATAACAATAACTTTTGTCATTATTATGATCAAGCTAGTTCATTTGTTTCTGTTTTCAATTTTTCCTTACTGAACCCTTCATTTACCTTTGTGGTGAAAAAAAGGAGACTTGAAAAACTAAAATACTCATATTCTCTAGAAGTCACTAAAATGAGCTACTAATTGTTTTCCCTTTGGCAAAAATTCCAAATATTACACCACTGCCCCGAGTGCAAAACATTCCTTCTTGGGATGACACCTTCATACAACAAACACATTCCAAAAGGCACTCATCCCAAGTCTTCAAGTATGCTAATCTTCAAAGCTTGAAAATGTTTTGGAAACTGTCTTGGAAACATTCAGTCCTTCTATTTATCATGAGCTTGAGGCTGCTACACCTTATGATTATCTGTTACCTGCAGAAGTTTACTTATGAGGTAATTCATTTTCTTAGGCCGCTTCCATTATTAACCAGATCTCAGTAACAGAGCAGGGGCTCATGCCCTTTGGGTCTTTTCTCTTCCTGTGAGTTTCAACCCTAGAGTAAAGCCACATCACAAAAGGGATAGCACTGGGAGAGGGACTCCCTACATCTATCTATGAAAGAACATAGGTATTCAATGAAGTCT
>NW_028083701.1:0-1788 GCF_014824575.4 Sturnira hondurensis | reverse complement strand
AAGGCCACCTTCTTGGGAGGCCCACGCCGACCCCCCAAATTCTAAGAGGCCTTCTGCCTCTCCCAACACACCCCTGTGCGTCCCCTTCTCCACAGGACTGCCCCCCCCTGCTCCCGGGAACTCTTTCCTCACTGACTGTGGGCACAGGGCACAGTGTGTGCTCTGTGAGGCCGGCCATTCGGCCTGTGCTTGGTTCCCCAATGCACAGACCCACTATATGTTATAGAAATTCACAGATGATGTGCTATTTTTAGAAATCCTTACCCAAGGACTCATTTTTTATAGGTCTGAGAGAACGGGAAAGAGAGAATCCATAGGCCTCCCGAGTGGGTGGGCCTTGAGACTATCAGGCTAAGGGAATATGCCAGAAACAATTAAGAGCCATACGACGTCAGTCACGTGTGGGACATCAACCTGAAACCCAGGGACACAGACAGCAGTGTGGTGGTTCCCAGGGGGAAGGGGGTTGGGGGAGGAGGGGCCTCGTACCTGCTGAGCGAGGATGGTTTGACTTTGGGTGGTGGGCGCACAGTGCAACGTACAGACCCTGTGTCAGAGAAATGGGCACCTGAAACCCACAGGATCCTCTTAACCAGTGCACCCCAATCCACTTAATAAGAAGGCACACCCCCTACCATTTAATATAAATACCCCAATAACTTTATTTTTAAATATGCAGAAAAAGTACAAAATCTACAAAAATAACCCAACAGATAGGGGTTGCAGGACAGACCCAGGCCTGAGCCCAGGCTGACAAGGCCACAGGAAGCCCTCACTGAGTGCAGTCCTGGAACCACCACAAGGTGGCACTCAAGGCCCTGGGATCCCAGGTCCTGCTGGGAAGAGGTTCTCCTGAAGTGGCCAGGACAAAGGAGTAACAAAGATGAGCCAGATGGGATGGCCTCGCCCCAACTCTGCTGAGACACGACAGTCCCCAGGAGAGAGGACACAGGTCGCTGTGGAGGGAGGGTGGCCTGGGCACCAGCTCCTCACTGTGCTGATAAGAACACAGACACGTTCTGATGCTGGTTGACAGAAACAGCAGTCAGGGATCCTTCAAGTCCCAAGGGGAAGAAGCTGCAGTGACTGTTTTGGCATCAGGACCCCTACAAGGCAGCTCTGTCTCCCTGGGACAGAAAGTTGTCATGAACAAACTCAGGTCAGTCTCAGAAGTGTCACATTCTCCTTCAGCCCCCACATGCTCAGAATGTCCCACCTGAGACTCTCCAAAACACAGCTGTGCCCCTCGGTCCCAATGCCCCCCACTTCCTGCCCTCAGGGTCTCACCCTTAGGAGCTGTGAGAGGCAGATCAGAGCCCTGGGAACTTTCGCTGCCTGGGGAAGACACAACAGGAGAGTTATGGGGTGGGGGAGACCCCCTCACAGACTCCAGCCCACACTCTCCCAAGGGTCCCAGCCATCGCCTCCCCAACACCCAGACTCACAGGCAGTCTCAGAGTAGGTCTTTCTGAATGTGCCTGTGGGAAGAAAACGTTCTGTGATAAGTCAAGGGAGAGGCTGGATCCCATGACCCTAAAGGAGCCCCACACACCTGAAGCACAGGGAAGGTTCCAGAACTGTGACTGATCACCCAGGGTAGGATCAGGAAATAGTACACGTGTGCGGACTGGTCCAACTGCCGGTCTGGACGTCCTCAGAAGGGACCTTCTTATCTGGCCTGTGACAGTTGTGGGTCAGTCCCCAGGACTAGAATCATGAGGTGGTAAATGTGTCCTTCACTTTCCCACGGGCCTCACTAAAGAGTCAGTGTTAGGAAACAGGCCCCAG
>NW_028083700.1:0-768 GCF_014824575.4 Sturnira hondurensis | reverse complement strand
GTTGGAGTTGCCTTGCAGGCTAGGCCACGTGAGGTGGCCAAAGTCCACGGACCCCCAACTTCCTTCAGCTTGGACTGCCAAGTACCCACATGACAGTTCTTCACAGCTACGGCTGCAGCAGTCAGTCAGGTTGTGCAACTGCAGTAGGTGGGTCCGGCAGGCAGCCAGGACTGCCTTGGTAAGGTGACCAAGACTTGGTTAAAAAACATCACACTACTGTATGCTCCTGGGCAGCTACTGCACACTGAAGGCCGAGCCCCTGTGCTCGATGCCTTGTGGACGGAGTGGCCACAGATCACGGGGCCCCACCCCCTTAAAATGTCAAGGACAGAACAGTCTGGTGGCAGTTGGAGGCAGCAATAGAAGCCAAGGCTTATAGCAGTGCAGAATTCACAGTCCAGGGTAGAGCACAGACACCCCGAAGAGGAGCTCAGGGAGAAGGCCCCTGCAGGCCCTGCAGACAGGGCTGGAAAAGGCTGCCGAAGCCAGAGGAAAGTGGGCGTGCAGGCCCAGGAAGACATAAAGAGAGACCTGAGTGTCCAGGGCCCACAAAGGACTGGGGATCCAAACAGGCCAGTGGGCCAGAGCTAAACTGAGCACTGCATGACTCTGCTGGGGGTCTGCCCTGGAGAAAAGCAGCCCAGCCTCCACCCCAGCCACTGAGCTAGCGAGCTTGCTCCTCAACGGGCAGAAGTCACGGCTGCCTCTGACTCTGCAGCTGAGCTGGTGCTTTGCAAAGTGTTCACTGGAAATCATGACGAACCCACA
>NW_028083699.1:0-809 GCF_014824575.4 Sturnira hondurensis | reverse complement strand
GTTCCTTTTGTGAGCAGTGGGGCCCTATTTGCATGCATTTATACTATCTACGGAGCTCTGTAGTTGGACAGTGACATGGAGGACAGGGTCCCAGTGTATGTCATTTCTAAGGGCACATGTCTGGAAAACTGTAGTTGAACAAGAATTTATAGGAAAAAGAATTACCCCCTCCCTGCCTTGTGCTGTTTGGTTCAGTTGGTTGGAGTGCTGTCCTGTAACCAAGAGAATATGATTTTGATCCCAGATTCAAGAGCATATGATTCCTTGTCTGGGTGTGTATGGGAAGAAGCTGATCTCTCTCTCTCTCTCTCTCTCTCTCTCTCTCTCTCTCTCTCCTCTCTCTCCCCTGCATTTCCTCTCCCTTCTTTTTTCTAAAAATACAATGAAAAATGTATTATGGTGAAGATGAAAATAGGGATAAAAATAAAATAATACTTTCTACTTTTGGTCCTGTGTACTCTCCAGTTTCCCAACTCTTCCAGAAGATACACACACAACCTAGGAGAGTAAATCTTCATAAATCGGGAGGGGATCAAAATGAGAAATCCCTTTGAAAGTCACCAGTAATGAATTCACCAAGAGAATCTAACCCTTATGGCCAGAGCAAGTTTGTGTTCAGGAGATGGAAAATTCTTTCTGAAATTTTTCCCCTACAAAGTGATCAGAGTGTGAACTGAGAACAGTGTGACCCTAGAGCATGGGAACACTGTGTTAGAGTAGGTGGAACATCTGTGTGGAGATCATTAGGAGAGAGAAATGTGAACTTCTTCAGAGAAGAAGACAGAGCTCTCAGGTCATGTTCACTCAGT
>NW_028083698.1:0-1055 GCF_014824575.4 Sturnira hondurensis | reverse complement strand
CAAACTCACAGCTATTAACAACTCAACCTTAAAACAAAACAAAACCAAAAAACAAAAGAAAACAAAAACGAAGTAAGCAAACAACTAGAATGAGAAGAGAATCACAGACACAGAGATCAGATGGAGGGTTATCAGAGGGGGAGTGGGAGGGGGAGAGAGGGAGGAGAAGGTACAGAGAATAAGTAGCATAAATGGTCGGTAGAAAATAGGCAGGGGGAAGTTAAGACCAGTATAGGAAATGGAGAAGCCAAAGATCTTATGTGTACGACCCATGGGCATGAAGTAAGTGGGGGGAATGCAAGTGGGAGGGGGTGTGCAGGGTGGAGGGGAATAAAGGGGGGTACGGGACAACTGTAATAGCATAATTAATAAAATATACTTTAAAAAGAAAATGAAAAGGCAAGTATACCACTAAAAGTCAATGGGAAGGAAAATGTCCCATCAAATTTAGCTCTGACTTCAAAGTCGGACCTCCACCACTTCACACTACCTCAGAATGACAGATTGCACCACCAGCTGTCACACCATGACAGACATGAAAATGAACAAACAGCAGGAGAAACAGAGGAACAGCACAAGCACACGGGTCTTACAGCCGTAAGGACACACAAGTACCAGGATCCCAGATAATCACAACGCAGTCATGAGTGGCATCTCATGATCTTTTGGTCAAGGACGGACCACATAGGCGACCCTGATATACAGCCAGTCACATCCAAGTGTGGCACACGCGGTAGTGTACAGTACATGACACTTCATAATAAAGGGCTCCCTTCCTGTTTTATATATTCACTACGCATTTCATCACTATTTTAGAGTGCTCTCTGTCTATTTACATAAAACGTTTGCTGTGAGACAGTGTGTGTGTCAGGCTGGCAGCAGCCTCATACACCTTGTGTTTACTGCATCTTTGCACTATTTTCTCTTGTGCTTGGTGCAATATTGTGTTGTTTTATATATCTAGGTGGCCTAAATGTACAGAGTTTGTAAGGTCCATCATAGTAGAAAGAATGTCTAGGCCTTCACATTCACTCATCACTCACTCACTAACTCGC
>NW_028083697.1:0-1193 GCF_014824575.4 Sturnira hondurensis | reverse complement strand
GAGAATGACAGAATAAGAGATTAATGAGAGAGAGTGAGCTAGAGAGAAAGAGAGTGTGAAAGAGCAAGACAGAGAATGAGAGACAATGAGTAAAACAGAGAGAGACACAGAATGAGAACAAACGAGAGAGAGGATGAGAGAGAAACAGAAAATGAAAGAATGGGAGAGAGTGATATAGAATTAGAGAATGAGTGAATGAGAAAGGTTGAGAGCAACAGAGAATAAGAGAGAGAATGATGCAGAATAGAGAGAATTAGAAATGAGAGTGATAATAAAAGAATGAGACAGTGAAAATGAGAGATAGAATCAAGAGAGTGAGAAAATGAGAGTGATATAGAGTAAGATAGAATGAGTGAGTGAGTAGAGAGAGGGAGAAAGAGAAAATAAGGAATGAGAGAGACAATGAGAAAGAAAGAAAATGATAGAGAAAAGAGAAAGGGAGATAGGATGTGAGAGACAGATTGAGAAGAGAGAGAATGGGGGAGAGAAACAGGGAATATAAGAATGAGGGAATATGAGATAGAAACACAGAGAATGAGAAAGAAAATGATTGAACATGAGAAAGAGAGAGATGACAAGATAGAGTGACAGGATGAGAGACAAAATCAGAGATGATGATGAGAGAGAATGAAATTGAGAGAGAGAATGAAAGAGAATTTGGGAGAATGAATGAAAGAGAATGAGATAGAGATGAGATGAGATAGAGAATGTGAGTAAGGATGAATGAGAGGGAGAGAATAACAGAATGAGGGAGACAGAAGATGAAAGTGAGAAAATGATTTAACATCAGAGAAAGACATTGAGATAGAGGATAATGGAGAGAATGAGATAGAATTAAAGAGTGAGAGGATTATAGAGAGAGATTGAGGGGGAGAGAAAAAGAGGGAATAGGAGAGAGAATGAGAGGGACAGAAAGAGAAAGAATGAATGAGAGAGAATGATAAAAAAGAATGAGAATGGTAGTAAGGATGACTGAGAGAGGGAATGAGAGGGAGAGAGTGAGAAAGAGAATAGGAGAATAAGAGGGAATGAGAAAAGAGAGAATGAGAGAGTGGAGAGGGGATGAAAAAGGGAGAGAAAAGGACAAAATGAGGGGGAGAGACAGTGAGAGAATAAATGAGAGAGGGTAGGAGAGAGACTAAGAATGAAAGAGAGAAAGAATGAGTGAGAAAGAGTATGGGAGTAAGGATGAA
>NW_028083696.1:0-875 GCF_014824575.4 Sturnira hondurensis | reverse complement strand
ATAAATTCAAGGTGGATAAAAGGCTTAAATATAAGCCGTGAAACCATTAAAGTCCTAGAGGAGAGCATTGGCAAGAAAATCTCAGATATTCCATGCAGCAATATTTTTACTGATACACCCCCAGAGCAAGGGACATTAAAGGAAAGAATAAACAAATGGGATCTCATCAAAATTAAAAGCTTCTGCATGGCTAAGGAAAATAGTATAACGTAAAAAGAGAAGCAACTGTTTGGGAAAACATATTTGCCAATAATACCTCAGACAAAGGTTTATTCTCCAAAATATACAAAGAACTCATTCGACTCCACTCAAAGAAGACAAGCAACCCGATTAAAAAATGGGCAGAGGACTTGAACAGACATTTCTCCAAAGAGGACATACAGAGGATACAGAGACACATGAAAAGATGCTCGATATCGCTAGCTATCAGAGAGATGCAAATTAAAACCACAATGAGATACCACTTAACACCAGTCAGAATGGCTATCATAAACAAAGAAACAAACAACAAGTGCTGGAGAGGTTGTGGGGAAAAGGGGACCCTAGTCCACTGTTGGTGGGATTGCAGACTGGTACAACCACTATGGAAAGCAGTATGGAATTTTCTAAGAAAACTAAAAATGGATCTGACTTTTGACCCAGCAATTCCACTCTTAGGAGTATATCCTAAGAACCCTGAAACACCAATCCAATAGAACCTATGCACCCCAAAGTTCATAGCAGCACAATTCACGATAGCCAAGAGTTGGAAGCAACCTAGATGCCCATCGGTCAATGACTGGATCACAAAACTATGGCACATTTACACAATGGAGCTCTACGTCGCAGAAAGGAAGAAGGAACTACTACCCTTTGCAACATCATGGATGGAACTG
>NW_028083695.1:0-1895 GCF_014824575.4 Sturnira hondurensis | reverse complement strand
GTTCAATAGAAGTCTGACAACTATGGAACTAAAGAAACCACATCCATTGAGATGAGTAGGAGAGGTGCAGATGCAGAACACACTGGTCTCACCCATGTGTGGTGGATAAAAACTCAGGAGGGAAATCTCAGGAGTGAGGAGTCCCAGCCCCACACCAGGCACCCCCACCCAGAGTTCCAGTGCCAGGCACATAAGTTCCCACAACTTCTGTCTGCAAAAACCAGCAAGGACTGAGTTGGTGGAAGAAACTTGTTTATCCCTGAGCAGTTCCTCTTAAAAAATCCACACAAGGACCCACCTACTCAGACTCACTCCCTCTAAGCTCCAACATCTTGAAAGGCACCAGTGTCATTCTGGGAGATGCTGAAGTGTCTGGCCTCAAGGTGAGCAGATGCCACTGTGCCTTTTCTGAGCCATCCCCCCACAGAGCCACAGAGCCACAGAGCCAGCAGGCTGATGCCATTATTGAGACTCCATCAACCTGACTAACACTGTTTGACCTGCCTTGGAGATCCACAGAGACTCCACCTCACCCATCTTATGGCCCGACCCAAGCTGCTCTTTCATATGAATGGCTGATCTTGGTTCATGCTTCACAACTTCCTGAATCCTCTCAAAGAAGCAATAACTGGGTTCAGTGAATTCCAGGCCAAGCACTAGGAGCAGTCTGATTAGTTTCACAGCTTGGCTTCACCTGGGTAACTCCAAGTCCAGAACAATTAGCAGCCATCTCAGACTTCATTATAACTTACAGGCAAAACACAGGTGGGGGCTGACCTTTGCCTGCACCACCTGGGAAACCCTAGGGCCAGTGTACACAGTTGACAGTTACAGACCGCATTGGAGGACAACCACCCTGCCCCTGTACAGGTGATCCTCCAAGAAGGGTGGAGGTTGGTGGTCAGTGGTCACAGCCAATTGTTGCAGCTGACTGGCCTGGGTAAATGATTCCCATTGATCTACCAAAAGCAATCCAGACTGTTGCTTGGCAACCAGTACAAGTAGGAGGGTGTACTCAGCCCACACGAAGGGAGCACCTTGAATACCAAGTTTGGGTAATACAGAAGGCTGTGCCACTTGACCCCTAGGACACTTACTAAATTAGGGCATACTACCATGACACAGAATCAAAGCAGCTCTGCCTAACATATAGAAACAAACACAGGGAGGCTGCCAAAATAAGGAGACAAAGAAACATGGCCCAAGTGAAAGAACAGATCAATACTCCAGAAAGAAAACCTAAATGAAATGAAGATAAGCAATCTATTGGATGCAGAGTTCAAAATACTGATTATAAGGATGCTCAAGGAACTTAGTGAGGAACTCAGCAGCATAGAAAAGATCTACTAAGAAATTAAGCATACACTAATTGAAATAAAGAACAATTTAAAGGAAAACAACAGTAGAGTGGATGAAGCCAAGAATCAAATCAATGATTTGGAACATAAGGAAGCAAAAAACAACTAATCAGAACAGAAAAAAAATCCAAAAAAATAAGGGTAGTATAAACAGCCTCTGGGACAACTTCAAGAGGTCCAACATTCACATCATAGGGCTGCCAGAGGAGAAGAGAAAGAGCAAGAAATTGGACATTTACTTGAAAAAAAAAGAAAGAAAATTTTCCTAATTTGATGAAGGAAATAGATATGCAAGTCCAGGAAGCACAGAAAGTCCCAATCAAGTTGGACCCAAAGAGGACCACACCAAGACACATCATAATTAAGATGCCAAAGGTTAAAGATAAATAAGAAATCTTAAAAGCAGCAAGAGAAAAGCAGAGTTACCTATAATACAGTTCCCATAGGACTGTCAGTTGATTTCTCAGAAGAAACCTGTGGGCAACAAGGAACTGGAAAGAAGTATTCAAAGTCATGAAAAGCAGGGACCTACAACCT
>NW_028083694.1:0-2757 GCF_014824575.4 Sturnira hondurensis | reverse complement strand
GGATAGACAGATTATATGTAGTGAAATTGAAGCAGTAATTAAACAAATTCCCAAAAACAAAAGCCGTGGACCGGATGTCTTCCCCTTTCCCACAGGTGAGACAATAAAACCTGGAGCTGTGAAAAGACCAGGATTATACACAAACATGGGTCATCCCAACTACAGAAACAGAGACACAAATTTCACTTTGATTCTCCAGAGAACTTGCAAGGTAGGAGTGGTGAACAGCAGCATACCTGCTGGAAGATGAACCCGCTACCAAAGGAACCACCAACAGATAACAACAGAAGAAGGTGAAGGAGGGAGTGGAAACCGCACTGTCCTCAATCCAGGACAGATCTGGAAATACAACTAAACAGTGGAGAAATTACCCACAAAAACCAACTGAACAAGAGTAAGAGAGAAGCCTCAAAACCTCATACATACAGAAAAATCAGCTTCAACAAAACTTGTCAACACCTGCACAACAGAATACAAGATGTGGTGGACAGAGTAACCCTCAGTTAACCAGCTGGAGGGAAGGGCCCAACAAGGAAAAAACCAACAGCAATCAAAACCCAAAGACATATGAGAACCAACATAAACAACATACCAAGTCCAGCAAACTCAGGAGACTAAGGAAACCATTCCACTGAGTCTCACAAGTATTCTACCATACAGGTTCACGCAATAAACCCAGGGAGTTAAACCATATCAATTTAAGAAGTTGAGGCTAACAAAAAAAGTCTCACAAACAATGAGAAGATAAAGAAATAATATGCAAATGAAAGGAAAGGAGGAAGCTTCAGAAGGAATGCTAAATGAAATAGAGGCAACTCAACTATCAGATATTGAGTTCAAAGCACTGGTTATCAGGAAGCTCCATAAGCTCAAAGAGAATTGCCAGAAGCTTCAAAAAAACTTCAATGAACTCACTGCAAACTATATCAAGATGAAAAAGAAAATAAAAACTATCGACAAGGGCCAAGAGAAAATGAAGAATATGATTTCTGAACTGAAGAACGCAGTAGAAGGAATCAAAAGCAGGCTCAATCGATCAGAGGATCAGATCAGTGAGCTGGAGGACAAGGTAGAAACACCCAGGATGAGTGAGAAAAGGAAAAGAGGCTCAGAAATAATTAAGGGGGTTAAGGGAAATGCAGGACAACATGAAATGTAATAATATCTGTATAATAGGGATACCAAAGGAGAAGAAGAAGAGCAAGGGATAGAAAAACTGTTTGAAAAACTAAAGATGCAAAACTTTCCTAATTTGATGAGAGAAAAAGTCACACAAATTTAGAAAACAAAGAGAGTCCCAATCAAGAGGAACTCAAAGAGGCCCACTTCAAGATATATCATCATTAGCCCTGGCTGGTGTAGCTCAGTGGATTGAGTGCGGGCCTGTGAACCAGATGATCGCGGTTCAATTCCCAGTCAGGGCACATGCCTGGGTTGCAGGCCAGGTCCCATCAGGGGACACACAAGGGGCAACCATACATTGATATTTCTCTCCCTCTCTCCTTTCCTTCCCCTGTAAAGAAAAATAAAAAAATCTTTTAAAAAAAGACATATCATCATTAAAATGGCAAAATTCTAAGACAAAGAGAGAATCTTAAATGTAGCAAGGGAGAAACAAGGAGTAACATACAAGGAATACCAAATAAGGTTAGCAGCTGACTTCTCAATGGAAATGCTCCAAGCCAGGAGAGAATTGCAGGAAATATTCCAAGTAGTGAGAACCAGAGGCCTGCAACTAAGGCTACTTTACTCAGCAAGGCTCTCAATCAAGATAGAAGACCAACTAAGGGGCTTCCAAGACAAAATAAGTCTAAAAGAATACACCTCCACCAAACCAGCTCTGCAAGAGATGCTAAAAAGACTGCTTTAAGGAAAAGAGAGAGACACAGAGGAACACAAGAAAAAAAGCCAATGAATAATTACCTATCAATAATAACCTTAAATGTAAATGGATTAAACTCCCCAACCAAAAGATATAGAATAGCTGAATTGATAAGAAAGCATGACCCACACCTATGCTGCCTACAAGAGATCCACCTCAGAATGAAAGACCTACACAGACTAAAAGTGAAAGGCTGGAAACAAATTTTTCAACAAATGGACAAGAAAAAAAAAGCCGGGGTAGCAATACTCATATCAGACAAAATAGACTTGTAAAAAAATGCCATAAAGAGAGACTCAGAATGTCACTTCATAACACTCAAGAGAAAAACCCACCAAGAAGACATAAACATTGTAAATATATATGCACTTCACCCAACATAGGAACACCCAAATACATAAAGAAAATATTGGAGGACCTCAAGAAAGATATTGACAGCAACACAATTACAGTAGGGGATTTTAACACCCCACTGTCAAAAATGAACAGAAGTTCCAGACAAAATATCAACAAAGATGTTGTGGCACTGAACAATGCCCTAGATGAAATGGACTTAACTGATATATATATATAGTTTTTCATCCCAAAGAAGCTGAACACACATTCTTTTCAAATCCACATGGAACATTTTCAAAGATAGACCACATGATAGGATAAGAAACAAGCCTCAACAAGTGCAAAAGAAAAATAAAATTATACCAAGCATTTTCTCTGACCACAAGGGAGTGAAACTAGAAAACAAACTGAAGGGAAAAAAAAACCCAAAACACTCAAAATCATGGTGACTGAATAGCATGCTATTACACAGTAAATGGGTCGACAATGAAATTAAGGAAGATATCAAAAAGTTTCTGGAAATAAAAGAAAATGAATGC
>NW_028083693.1:0-930 GCF_014824575.4 Sturnira hondurensis | reverse complement strand
TGGTCCAGGCTTAACTCTTCCAGCCTCAGGCCTGAACTTGGCCATTTTGCTAGGGACCCGTGTTTCTTTCTAGTGAGAAGTGACATTTGAACCCAAGGTCTGGAAACTAGATGTGTTCATAGATAATAAGTTGTCATTGCTCATGTTCTTTCAGTGGATGGACTGGGGAAATTAGCCATTTCACATTATTCCTGCCCATCATATTTTATATTTGTAGCCCCTTTCCCTCCCTTTGAAATGCCTGATTCCTAATGAAATCAATATATTTACTCCTTTATTAAATGCTACAATACACATAAACTCACTTCAGAATTACTACCTCCATGCCACTATTAATAACAAAACTACTAACTTATTAAAGTTTCTTTGCAGTTCTTTTGGGTTTTTGCTTTGTTTTGTTTTATCTTCAGACTGAGAGGGATGAAAGTACTGTAGCTAAAATTTACTTGGATTCTTTCTTTTCCACTTTTTTAAATATGGTTTATACCTATTTGGCATGCAGTTAAGTTTATTTGTTTCTGGTTTTTTTTTTTTCCAATTCTGAAGTTAAAAAAATCCTTGTTGATTTAACTTTTGGCGTTTTAATTATGATGTGTCTTGATGTGGACTTCTTTGAGTTCGTCTTATTTGGGAGTTTCTGCACTTCATGGACCTGGATATCTGTTTTCTTCACCAGATGGAGCAAGTTGGCTTTTTAAAATTTATTTTATTTTTGATTTTAGAAAGATGTGAAGAGAGGGAGAAAGAGAGGGAAAGAAACATTGATGTGAGAAAGAAACGTTGATTGGCGGCCTTCCATATGTGCCCCAACCAGAGACTGAAATTGTAACCCATATGTGTGCCCTGACTGAGAATTCAACGAGTGACTTTTCAGTTTGCAGGGAAATATTCAGCCCACTGAGACACACTGACTGGGGCTGGGGAAGTTTT
>NW_028083692.1:0-1965 GCF_014824575.4 Sturnira hondurensis | reverse complement strand
ACTGCAGCAGTAACAACTGGTGATAGAGGAACCAGAGACAGTGCATGTGAGGCATACTGTCTGTTAAGACTTCATTAAACCTGGGCTGACTCTTGCAGATGTACCCATTATAGGATTTCTGGGGGCAAGGATCATCTCTCTTTGTCAGTCATGTGCAGTCAGTGCCATCCCATAAACTCCTGTCTGACATCAGTTATGCTCACACTGTGAGACTATCATTGGCAGAGTAAAAGACCCAGAGTCTCACCTTTTCTTCTATAGATCACCTCTGTCTTCCCCAGAAACCTCAGCCTCATTTGAGGAGGTAGCTGGGAGCCCCCACAGTCCAGGGGAGGATTTAACATGGAGCTGAGAGAAAAATTTGCAGGTGCAATAGCATTTCCTGTATATGTGGAGAGAAACTGAAGTCAGGCAAGCTGATCATCCTGACATCTCTATGGGGATNGTGCAGTCAGTGCCATCCCATAAACTCCTGTCTGACATCAGTTATGCTCACACTGTGAGACTATCATTGGCAGAGTAAAAGACCCAGAGTCTCACCTTTTCTTCTATAGATCACCTCTGTCTTCCCCAGAAACCTCAGCCTCATTTGAGGAGGTAGCTGGGAGCCCCCACAGTCCAGGGGAGGATTTAACATGGAGCTGATATCTCTATGGGGATATCTCTGTTGGGGGCAACTCTGATGGGTTTCAGAGATTGTAGCCCCTCAAAAGGCCTAGTAAGTCTCCCAGGAAAACCAGGTCATAGCACGGGTGGCAGGCATGACTGAATTCTAACACCGAGAGTCCCACAGGAATCAGGCCTGTAATACACATTTTTGTCCTCTGAAGACAGCTGTGTTCAGTGATAAGCCCTGTTAGTATAAGTCAGATACTTGAGTTTAGGGCATAAGGAGTGAAACTCCCTGCTTCAGGATATATACCTGTACAGCCATCTGGTGCCCACATGTCTCACAGACTCCAACCTGAAAAGATCTTTGTGTTTCTTTAAGCCCTGGCTGGTGTAGCAAAGTGGATTGAGCGTGGGCCTGCAAACCACATGATCGCCCTTTGATTCCCAGTCAGGGCACATGCCTGAGTTGCAGGCCAGTTCCCAGCAGGGGACTCACGAGAGGCAACCATACATTGATATTTCTCTCCCTCTCTCCTTCCCTTCCCCTCTAAAGATAAATAAATAAAATATTTAAAAAAGATCTTTGTGTTTCTTCAATTGATATCTATATGTAGCGTTAGTTTTTTATGACTGTAGCCTGGAGGGCATTGGTTGATAAGCTATGCACAGATGTTGTATCCCCCTGCACTTTCCAACACCAATAAAAGTGTCGGAGAAGGGCTTGGGGAATTCTCCACTAAAGGTAATCACCACCCTTTTCCCCACAAGAGCAACAAGATTGCAGCCAGAATGATTTTTTATTTCAATATGCGTGGCCCCAGGTGACCTCTCAAGCAGAAGTTCCCCTGACCTGCTGCCTGGAACAGGGACAGAGTCTAGGATCCTTTGATGTAGAGCACACATCTACTGAAGATGAGGTTTGTCACCTTCATCCCACAGGTAAAGGGACAGTATTACCAGGAGCTTTCTGGTTATGCCATGAGTGTGTGTAAGATAAGGGAATATGGATTTCTTCCAAGGTCATCTTCTTTTTGGTCATTTTGCATTTGGCTTCACCTTCTCTCCTCTGGACGCTCTTTAGTGAGTAGGAGTCTTTCTCTCTCCAAAGCAGTTGCTGCTACCTGCAGGAACACTTCAAACAGTTAAAACCCACAAGGGCACTTGCCACCAGAAGATACCCACAAAACGATAATCTGGAAATATAAACTTGGGAAGAATATTAAATTTCCTGCCAGCCACAAGCAAAAGTCTATGCAACAAAAGCACACTTTAAAAACACTCACAAGCCCATCCCCCTGGCAAAACTACCACTTAGATTTAGGCTTGTGAGAAAGAGTAAAGACTTCCCCTTTA
>NW_028083691.1:0-609 GCF_014824575.4 Sturnira hondurensis | reverse complement strand
CAATGGCAACCTGTCACATTAGCTCCCCTGAAGCACACTCAACCTCCACCTGAACCAACCCAATATGTTTCTGGCTATATCCAAAGATGAATTATTAGGTTCAAAAGAAAGAATCAAAGGCAAAGATAGCTTGATACTGGGAACCAAAAGAAAGAAAACTTTACACGTCTTTGACTAATGGATTAGCCAGAGGTACAGAAGGTATTAACAGAAATAAGATTCACTACCTAGTTAGTTTTCAAACTGTCCCCGAACTGTCCATTATCATGATTACATGATTAAAAAAATGTGTTCAAGTATTAAATTAAAAAATAAAAATTCCTTCCCTTGGTCAAATTTACCAGTGCTACAATGATGTCCTATCCTTTGGCTTTTTTTCATTACAAGGTTAATAGAACTTATGGAATATTAATAATAGGTGTAATTCAACATTTAACAAAATTCAAGATAGCAGAAATATTTTATGTTCTCCAATGCAATCTTTCTTTTTTTTTAAGCTGAAGAAATGAGGCTTTAGAGTCATTTATTGTTCAGGTTTTAAGTGGCAAAGTTAGGATAAAAATACAGATCTTCTGATCTCTACTAAACCCCAGTTTTATTGGTTATTAG
>NW_028083690.1:0-1254 GCF_014824575.4 Sturnira hondurensis | reverse complement strand
AGACAAGCATAAGGAAACTTTGGAACTTAACCAAATCAAGGTGGCAATACACGAGATCAACACAACCGTTTCTGGGAAAACAATGTTGACAGTGTTTCTAACTCCAGGAGAATAGTTCTGTTTCAGACAAGCTAAACAGAGTAATGTTTTGGATCCTGTACATCGGCTTTTTCACTGGTGCTTAAGTATTCCCAAATCGTCCTGATCTAACTAAGTTGGAGAATGGAGAAAAGGCAACTCAAATCACGTTTTCTTTCTGGAAGGAGTCAGCAGGGATGTATCCCAATGTAACTTTAAACGTAGGGGAGCTTCTACTGAAAGGTTCACTGAAACGCATTCTTTCCAGTAGAAAATAACGAGGAAGAACAGACATTCATGTACTCTGCAGTACCTGATTGGAAGAAACCCCTTTGTGAATGCCAACATGTAAAGCAGATGAGCAGTTTACTTGTTCCACACAACTGAGCTTCCGTGTGTTCTAACCACTATGAAATGCTGGGAACATGGGAAATCTCTTGGAATGAACAAGTTCCTTCCAAAGCTTGTTTGAGGGAAACTGTCTGAAGTGATTCCAACCGTAGTGTAGTCAACTCCTTTTACAGTTCCATAAATGCAATGTTCTTTGAAATACTTCAACTTTTCTGGCAGTTCTGAGAAAGAGTTCTTCAGCGTGAACATGTTTCCTCTTAAATACTGCAGGAAAACATTCACCAATTCACTGGTTCCACACATATGAATCATGTCCAAAAGCGTGCTGTCTGTGAAATAGGGGAAACTTGTATAGTTTTCCTAGAGGAGAGCATATCAAAATGAAGATATCGAAGTACGTATGCATTGGAGCAGACACTTTTGTGATGATAAAAGCGATCGTGACAAGAATGGTCCATTTTTGCTCACCGAGATCATATTTCGTAGAGACAAGCTTAAGGAAATGCTGGAACTTAACCAAAGCAAGGTGGCATTACACAAGTTCAACACAACCATTTCTGGGAAAACAATGTTGACAGTGTTTCTACCTCCAGGATAATAGTTCTGTTTCAGATAAGCTAAACAGAGTAATGTTTTGGATCATGTACATCGCCTTTTTCACTGCTGCTTAAGTATTCCCAAATCGTCCCGTTCTAACTAAGTTGGAGCATGGAGAAAAGGCAACTCAAATCACATTTTCTTTCTGGAAGGAATCAGCAGGGATGTACGCCCATGTAACTTTAAAGGTAGGGGAGCTTCTACTGAAAGGTTCACTGAAACGCATTC